>NC_068431.1:29801907-30094407 GCF_023373465.1 Oncorhynchus keta
TGCAGTTTGGAGCTCCACATTTACACACAGTCTTCCCATTGGCCAGACACTCCAGATTGTAGTTGAAAGTCAGCTCTGTGCCTGGAGACAGGCAGAATGACCCATAGAGGACAGATATAAACCAGTATACACAACAAGTGATGCAGAGATGGACATGAACTGCTGATGAATTTACCTATATAATTACCTTATAATAGACTAGTACTGTAAATATACTGCGTATGGACTACTCTGTCTTGGTGAATATTATGCAACTTCCTTTCCTTCTTTAACTAGTTCAATGCTACTCTTCTATTTCTCCTGCTAATGCATATGTAATGAAAAGTGTTGCCAAAGTCAAAGCTTTAACATAGCACAAACTCCTCATGCCAAATCTCCGCTCACCTTCAGGGACGTCTATTAGAGCGAAGAGCCCCACACGTGTATCTCCATTCACCGTCCACTTCTGGGTCTCACAGTTGGGCTGGCAGCTGTGGTTCATGAAGCGGGCCTGGTTCCCCTTCGGACCAGCGTCGATGATCCGATCCTGACAAACACACCGAAATTAACAACACGGTTCAATCATCAAGTCTGCTTGGGTGTCTTTGTATTACCATGCAGGCAGATGTCATTTTCTGGGGTGAAATGTAGAAAACCAAGAGAATCCTCTTAAAACAAGAAACCAAGAATGGTCAATAGTAGTGATAATAACTAATAACAACCAATAGCATTAATGATGCAATATGCAGAAATCGCTCCGCCATTTCCTGGTTGCAAAAATCTAATAGTTTGCCTAATTTCAGTTTATGTGGCAAAACAAGCAGTCATTGTGTAGAAAATCATTGTACCATCTAAACCACTGTGAAATATATTTTCCATAACCTAAAATATTATATTTTCAGCTGTTTGAAGCTGGTGTTCAAACCCGAAAGTACAACACGCAAGAATGAAACTTCAGAACAGGAAGCATAGAAATCTACTGCTTCTACGACTTGCTTTCAATGAGAATGAGAGATCTATAACTCACATTTCTATGTGAAATGTGTCAGGTCATCTAAAAAGTTACAAATTGCAGCTTTAATAACCCATGACAGCTTCCTGTAGAGGTCATAAGATTACAGAGAAAACTTCATGCCAAGAGACAGTCCCATGAGAGACTTCTGACTTATTTTCTGACTCTCAACCGCTCCCGCAAGAACTGGTCCCGAACCTGACTGCAGTCCCGTAATGTTATTTTAGGTGTTTGTGACCGGCTTGCTTTGCAGCCCTGGTCCCAGAAATTTTGCCAACCTCTTTGAGATCAAAATGCAAGATAAATAACCTAAGAAATACAGTGGCAATAAAATGTATGGGAACCCTTTGGAATTATCTGGATTTCTGCATAAATTGGTCATAAAATGAGATCTGATCTTCATCTAAGTCACAACAACAGACAAATACAGTGTGCTTAAACTAACAACACACAAAGTATTGTATTTTCCTTGTCTATATTGAACACATCATTTAAACATTGTAGGTTGGAAAAAGTATGTGAACCCCTAGGCTAATGTCTTCTCCAAAAGCTAATTGGAGTCAGGAGTCAGCTAACCTGGAGTCCAATCATTGAGACAAAATTGGAGATATTGGTTAGAACTGCCCTGTCCTATAAAAAACACTCACAAAATTTGAGTTAGCTATTCACAAGAAGCTATGCCTCGAAAAAAAAGAGATCTCAGAAGACGCAATATTAAGAATTGTTGACTTGCATAAAGCTGAAAAGGGTTATAAAAGTATCTCTAAAAGCCTTGCTGTTCATCAGTCCAAGGTAAAACAAATGGTATATAAATGGAGAAAAAGTTCAGCACTGTTGCTACTCCCTAGGAGTGGTCGTCCTGCAAAGATGACTGCAAGACCACAGAGCAGAATTCTCAATGAGGTTAAGAAGAATCCTGAGTGTCAGCTAAAGGCTTAAAGAAATCTCTGGAACATGCATCTCTGTTGACGAGTCTACGATATGTAAAACACTAAACAAGAATGGTGTTTATGGGAGGAGACCACGGAAGAAGCCGCTGCTGTCCAAAAAAAACATTGCTGCATGTCTGAAGTTCGCAAAAGAGCATCTGGATGTTCCACAGCGCTACTGGCAAAATATTCTGTGGACAGATGAAACTAAAGTTGAGATGTTTGAAATGAACACACAACACTATCTGTGGAGAAAAAAAGGCACAGCACACCAACATCAAAACCTCATCCCAACTGTAAAGTATGGTGAAGGGAGCATCATGGTTTGGGCTGCTTTGCTGCCTCAGGGCCTGGACAGCTTGCTATCATCAACGTAAAAATTAATTCCCAAGTTTAAGACATTTTGCAGGAGAATGTAAGGCTATCTGTCCGCCAATTGAAGCTCAACAGAAGATGGGTGATGCAACAGGTCAACGACTAAAAACACAGAAGTAAATCAACAACAGAATGGCTTTAACAGAAGAAAATACGCCTTCTGGAGTGGCCCAGTCAGAGTAAAATACATGTGTTATCAATATCTATATCCAGTCAATGTAAATAGAAATCAGTTTAAGCTAGAGATATGTGTTTTGCATTGGATGCGTCTCAATCTACCGCATCCGCCAATTTCAAAGTTCCGCATCTGCGGTGAAAGGTTGACAGAGCTAGAGCGGTGTTTATCAGACCATGAGACATCCCGAAGAGGTGCAAGAGCACCTCTTCAACCTCAGGAGGCTGAAGAAATGTGGCTTGTCATCCAAAACCCTGACAAACTTTTACTGATGCAAAATCGAGAGCATCCTGTGGTGCTGTATCACAGCCTGATACGGCAACTACACTGCCCTCAACCTCAAGGCTCTCCAGAGGTTGGTGCGGTTTGCACAACACATCATCGGGGGCAAACTATCTTCCCTCCATGACCCCTACAGCACCCGATGTCACAGGAAGACCAAAAATATCATTAAGGACAACAACCACCAGAGCCACTGCCTGTTCATCCCGCTATCATCCAGAAGACAAGGTCAGTACAGGTGCATCAGAGCTGGGACCGAGAGACAGAAAAACAGCTTCTATCTCAAGGCCACCAGACTGCTAAACAGCAATCACTAAACTCAGAGATGCTGCTGCCTACATTGAGACCCAATCACTGGACACTTGAATAAATGGATCACTAGTCACTTTAAACAATGCCACTTTAAATAATGGCACTTTAATAATGTTTACATATTTTACATGACTCATATCACATGTATATACTGTATTTTTTACCATCTATTGCACCTTGCCTATGCCGCACAGCCATTGCTCATCCATATACTTATATGTACATATTCTCATTCACCCCTTTATATTTGTGTGTATTAGGTCGTTTTTGGGGAATTGTTAGTTTACTTGTTGGATATTACTGCAATGTCGGAACTAAAAGCACAAACATTTCGCTACACTCACATTAACATCTGCTAACCATGTGTATGTGACCAATAAGATTTGATTCAATCTTTCTCATATCTCTTAGATATGGGACAGACACTTCAGAACAAACTTCCTTTAGATTTCTGTTGTTCCATGAAGTGAATCTGTTATTCAATGCATTTGTATGGGCTAATAGCAGTAAGGCCAAACATTCTTTTCATCAAATAATTTTTAAAATATATATTTTGTGATACCTCAAGGCGTTTTAAAAATCTAAATCAAATAGCTAAATGATCCTTGGTATAACCTTCTTCAAATAATACCATATAATATAGTTTAGTAGAACCCCCCCTCTCCACCCTGGCTTAGACAGGGCTATGCTGTGCTTCTCCACCCATATAGTATAGTCTACATGGTATTTAATTGACCACACATACAGGCACACTTGATTTCACACGCCCAACAAAAGAGAAGATATGTAGGCTACTGAAACTAGTCAATCAGCAAGAATTAGGTTATTAGAGTTTGTGAATATTGCAACAGAGGTGCTTTTAAGACAATAGATGCAAATAGCCTACAAAACAAAGACAACCGTTTTGAAATAATCTGGCATATATTTGATAGGACTGGGCAATTTGCAGGCAGACACAAATAAATGTGTCTTCAATATATATTTCCAGTCAATGTCGGAGCCAAAACTTTAGCCTGTCATATTTAGTAAGTTCATTTCCATGGAAATTACGTTATCACTCATATTTCATATGTCACAACGATTCATCGATACATATGCTATGATGCTGGTAAGGTTGTCTCTCGCACCTACAGTACTGGTCATTAAAAAAGCTAGCTAGCTGATGGATGCAAACAATGTTCTTCCCCAAAAACATAGCAAAACGACATAATCTGTTTCAGTAGCTATTGTTAGCTAGCTAACTATATAGCTTGGTGTCATCATCTAAAATAACCCTAATTTATAAAACAGTTCTTATTTGAATAGTGGTGGTTGGACCCATCTATGAGAAGCTGGATTAGCCACAATAGTTCACATTGCAGTTAGCCTTCAAAATAAAAGTATGTCATTGACAGTGATGCAAATGAATACAAATAGTAGAATTAGTAGAATTATGCCATAATTGAATAGATCATAATAAACGAGGTTGGAATGTTGTTATACAAAATCAACAAAAGACAATAATTTGTTAATTTGACAAAAATCTGTCAAAATCACACTGGATGTATTAGAATATAGAATTGCATTGGGGGCATACTTATTTCATTGTACAGCCTTACCTATGAATTGTGGATCAATGACATGGGGCATCAGTCTACTCAATGACACCCAGAGAACATTACCGTTGTAGCTCTTATTGCGGGACTCTGAAACAACTGATTTGAGCCACATTTATTGTCAACCTACTATGTGTATTGAACATTATTCCAAAAGAAAAACAATACCGTGTGGATGTTTTGGAGTCTGATAACTCTGAGGAGGGCGTTGTGAAAAATATCTTGGGTATTGAGTAGACTGATACCCCATTTCATTGATCCCCACTCCTTGGGTAAAGCTGGACAGTGCAATATGAATGTCAATACACACAATAAGCTGAGTGGGTAGGTGATTTCACACAGTCACGCGAAAAGAATTACAACACTAATATTTGCGTAACTCTTCACAGTTGTGTTCTGTGGGTGTTACCGAGTAGACTGATATCCCATTTCATTGCTTCATATTCCAACCTTGTTTAACATTATCTAGTCTAAATATTGCATGATTCCACCAATTGTAACCTTCTGCATCACTTTCAAAGAGGTACTTTTATTTTGAAAGCAAACCTCAAATTTCACTATTGTGCCTAATCCTTATTGTGGCTAGCTTCAAAACACATAACCCGGTCCGGTTGAGCCTCACTAGCCAGATGAAGCTTGCTGGGTGCTTATAACGTTAGCTTTGGGCAACTGGGTTAAGTAGTTGGCTAGCTATTTATTTTCATGAACTGAAGTGCAATTTCAATAGGTGAACAAGTGGTTACCTAGCTAATACTTACTCACAAGGACTCCTAAATCATTGCTAAGAATAATGAAAATGACTGCAGTTTCTACTGGTCATTGTTTTCAGGCTGATTGTATTGGTGCCAGCTAGGTACCAAGCTAAAGCTAACTAGCTACCCCAGAAGTAGAGGTCAAACAAATAATGCCTTATTACTTACTTATTGTAAGCTAAAGCTAACTAGCTACCCCAGAAGTAGAGGTCAAACAAATAATGCCTTATTACTTACTTATTGTAAACACATCGTTCGTGGCTGGTGTGTGCTTGTTTACAGACTTTTTTGTTCAGCTTTGACAGTGCTACTGTTAGTAGTGGGGGCACTTGGCTTGCAAGTACAAATTCAGCACACACAACATTCTATAATAGAATTGTGTTATTTGACGTGTATCTTTTTTGACACGCAAAGACCCAAACGGCGTTCCATAGTATGCTGACATCACCTGGTGGTAAATTAGTTAATAGACCAATAAGAAAGAGAGTTCCAACCCTCTCTGGCAAGAGCTTCCTCTCTACGCTCAAAACAATCCCAGACAGTCCTAGAAAAATTATTGCTTAAGAAATTGCCCTTTGCTAAGAAGCTATTTTTGTTTGCTTTTGACCATTTTAATTGAAAACAATCACAGTAAGGTACTAAATTGTTACCCAGAAATGATTTGATATTGAGATATAAACAGCTGCATTAGACCTTTAAGTCCTGACTCCTGAACTCTACCTTGTCCAGGGTCAGCATGTAGAAGTTACAGATGTCGTTATCCTGGGCGTGTTTGATCCTGGCCCGACACTCCTCCTCATCGATCACCTCTCCTACATACTCATTCACAAACTCCCCCTGAGAACACACAACCATGACAGTCAGCAGGAGAGATACGGTGGAACACTCATTCTAATATTAATCATCAGGTATGAAAGTACGGTGTTACAGACCAGTACGGCGTCCCGGCAAAATACATTGTGGGGGTACACTGTGCTGGTAAAACGTGAGCCTATCACAATTAATACAACATGCCCAAAAACCTATAGTCAATCACGTCATTACTTAACATTACTGCATGTCAGCTGCAAGAAAAATGAGCAAATTGACTCTATACGCTCCAAATTGCGTTGTGGTTCGAGGAGAACACTTGCATTTAGTCAAGGCAGAGATGAGTAGCCGAGACCAAGGCGCACGTGGATAACATTGGATGCATCAATTCAGGCTACAAGCGTAGGCCTAATGACAATCGCAGAATGTCATTACAATACATGTACTGTAGGTGTTTTGTAACAGATGTCTCTTTCCATTCATCAAATGTCAGGTGCACAGTGTGAGCACCTTTGTTAAGTGATTGTTTGACAATCAGATGAAAAAAATTATGATTGCTTGTGTTTATGCCACATTAAAATGGATTGGGGTGTGTCCATAAGGCTTAGGGAAACTAAGTTTTCCCTAAAATAAGTGTAATTAAATTGACAACATTATATAACCTAATTAGCTTACTCTTGTCTATACAGCAATAAAGAAAATTATTTAACATAGGCTACTACAACAGAAAGCATGATTTGACCACAGAGGATCATTAACTTCTTAAAAATAAAAGCTATGGATTGTTTTAAATCGCATAGCCTACAGTCGGAAGGGCACGCATTTTGGGCAGCGCGTGCTGCAAATACCAAATAAATTGTTGAGTTGCGACTGTCAGTGAAAAGCAGAGAGACCCAGCCAGGCATACCGCAATATTTAAAATACAATCGCGTAAAAGCTTGAACAGCAAATGGCTATTGGAAAGTTTGGAAAGCAAATGGCTATTGCTGTATAGAGATAACAATGAAAAGACACCAATCTGTCTTTTAGTTATCAAAATTCTTAACTCTATTGATTGAACAGAAGCCTTATTGGCACCAGCGGAGAACATCAGCCATATCCCCAGTGAGTGTGCATATTCACTGTCTTTATCATTGGGTCAGTGTTACTTTTGTTTGTTTTTGGAAAATAATTTCCTCCTCCAGGTTAGATGGATGTCATATTGTATTTGTGTCTCCCTTTTTCGTAGGCCAATTATATGAATCGGACAATATCGTTTTTATTGATCTGTTTGTCAGTGTCAGCAGAGTAGGCTACCCTGTCATTTTTGTAGTATACTTGGGGGGTCCCGTACCGGTAAGAAATTAAATCCATGATTTCTTGAACAGCCAAAAGATTGTGCACATTTTCTAGAAAAAAAGTCTGCTGGGACTGAAATCTGTCGGGATTGAAGAAGAATCAAAGTCCCCTTTCAATTCCATAGCTTTTTGAAAATAGTTTTAGCCCCAGGGGATACAGTTTCATGGCGGCACATTGACCTCTACTTAATTTACTCTATAGTTGACATGTATTACCTTCTTGATGTCGTGGGCACAGCGGAGGCCCCAGCCTCGTGCCAGCGTCCTGAAGATCTCCACCTGGCTGTACTGTCGCTTGGTGAAGGCCTGGTTAAGACAGCCCTCCCCTGCTGGGCACACTTGGGGGTGGCACTCATACATCAGCATCCGGTTGATACACTCAGAGTCAATGCCACAAGGGTTCTCGTCCGATGCTTTGCAGTTACAGCGCGGGATCTCTGATAGGTCGGCCGTAATGAACTGCACCTTCCCGATTGGCCTATTCACCTGAGGGGTAGGAGAGTGATGTCAGAGGAATTAAGATGTCAAGGGGATAATGTCTAATACTTCTACAACTCAAAACTTAAACTTCATATATACATTTTGTGTGGCAAGAGGTGTGGCAGTTACCTTGATGTGTCTGTATGGCGGGGGTTTCTTGTCGTTCCTCCTGTCCTCCTGAAGCTGTCTCAGTTCTTTCTCTGCCTGCAGTTTCAAAAACCTGCTAGCAGCTTCCTCCAAAGCTGGGGAAAGATCAACATTAAGTCAACAACAATCCTTTTAGCTTTGCTTTGTGGAAAGTAACTATTTTTTACGTGGGAACAAATAGTTACTTCGGAAGCGACAACAACTATTTGAATACAGATCCCCCCAAATGTACTACTATTAAAACTATCTGAATACAGATCTCAGAAATTAACTACTTTTGTAAACTATTTGAATGCAGATCTGAGCGAAGCCTCACTACACTAGAAGGTTTCTCCACTGACAACACTGAGCGGATTGCCGAGCTAGAGGCAGCTGTCTCTCATATGAAAATGGCCAACACAGCTTTACAGCAGTAGATTCGTCGGAGAATTATACTAGAACGGAAAACATCTGGATTGTTGGCATCATGGAGGGAATTGAGACTGGAGTCAACCCTGTGAAATTTGTCTTCAACATGCTGGTGAAAGTGATGGGTAACGGTGTCTTTGACAAGCCGCCAGACTTCGACCGAGCGCACAGATCCCTCGCCCCCCCATACCCAATTCAGGGGAGCTGCCTAGGATGATCATAGCGTGTTTTCTTCATTACCAAGACAAGGAACGTACAATGTGCTGTGCGAGGGAGCATCAACCAAAATTCTGTGGCCAAGATATATGCTTCTACCAGGACCCGGGTGGACAATCTCGTGAAGAAAAGAGCTGAATTCAAGGACATCAAAATCTGTCTCTACAAGAAGGGGATAAAGTTTCAGCTCCTACACCCTGTCAGTCTTTTTTGAGGGACAGACCCTAATTTTTGACACACTGGCCGGGGTTAAAGCATTCTATGTCCGGCGCATAGAGTAAAGTTGATAGAGGAAGCGGTCAGGCTGGCTAGCCATGGCGGGAGGAATATGTGGATGGCTACTTTGCTAGCTGGCAACGAACTGATTTTCAAGACATCCACTTGGATATTACTTTTCACATGAAAGCAATGTTATTTTAATTTTTTGGGTGAGAGTCCCCGATGACATCTTTATTTGATTTAGTTTAATTTGACTGAGATTAGTGGCAATGTTAGCCAATACATCACAATCAAATTGGCTGGCTAGCGGGAGCTGGCTGGACACACTTGACTGTTTATTATCTGGCTGGCTAGCTAATGCCCCATTTTATTTTTTTTAAATTTTACATGGCAACAAGATGAATGCTTAACTCCAGGTGCACACATGGATATCTGTATTTCATCTATACTTGGCTGAGAAGATTTGAGACAACAGCAAAATTGTGCTTACTTGCTAGCATGGCTAGCTACGCACAACAAAAACCAGAGTGCTCAAGCACTGACTGAATGTGGAGGTGGATTTAGCTAGGCACTTCTCCACCATTTCTAGCAGCTAGCAAGCTGAGATAGCTTGACATTTGGACAACTACCTAGCTAGTTACAGCTAGAATCGGCTAAACGAAGACCTGTATCCATGTAAGTAACATTGGCTGGCTGAATAGCTTAGCTGGTACTAGTAACACATTCTAAATATCCAACGTGAACTTGTTATGTTTTTGTTTCAGATAAATTGGCATTAGCTAGTCATTTAACGTTACCTTTCTAAAGACTATTTGTTAATGCTACACTCTCAGGGTTTGATTCGGGTTACTTTCTTGTTTGTAAATTTCTTTCATGCGACTGTAATGCCTTTCTCCCCTCTGTTAAAAAAGTAGAATCGTCTGCCATTGTTATTAGTGACGATGCTCCTCTGTCGCTCGACCTCTCATTCAGATCGCTCCCCATGGAGACTTAAATCATCTTTACTTTCAAACAATTAATTCTGCACCATTCTATTGAATGCAATTGATGTCTTTATTGAGACAAATAAAACAGAATCGATCTCTCCATCTACACTTTGGGAAACAATTAAAGTTGTTCTTAGAGGCAAAATAATTTCCTATTACTCTCTTCTCAATAAACAACCGAAAATTAAACAACAACAGCTGATCGACGCAATTCTGGAATTAGACCAACAATACTCCGCCTCTCCATCACCAGAACTTTACAAAGAAAGGCTGAGTCTTCAAACTCAGTACAATTTACTATCCACAGATAAGGCTGAGCAGCAGCTACTCCGCACCCGTTTTTATTTTTTACGAACATGGAGAAAAGGCTGGTCGACTTCCAGCTCATCAACTAAAGTGCAAATCTGCCTCACAGCTGATCCCTCAAATGCACAACACTTCAGGTGTCTTAACAGTTAGTCCTATTTAAATAGAAAAATACCTTCAAAAAAATGTATTCAGATCTTTACACGTCAGAGATGCAGTGCCTTAGACTGCTGTGAAACTCGGGAGTACAGAGAAGAGAGAGGAAATTGATCAACCTTCGCAGTTAGAGGAGATTATTAATTCAATTACAGCAATGCAAAGTGGGAAATCCCCTGGCCAAGACGGCTACCCAATCGAATTCTACAATAACTTTTCTGCCAAACTGGCCCCCCTCCTGCTTGAAATGTTTGAAAACTCACTGGACCCGGGTGTTTTACCCAAACCCTGTGGGAGACTCCCCAAACATATGGAAGAAGGAACTCGGGTAAGATGAGACTATAATTTAGCTTTTTGGCCATCAAGGAAAACGCTGTCTGGCGCAAACCCAACACCTTTCATCAAGAACACCATTCCTACAGGGAAGCATGGTGGTGGCAGCATCATGCTGTGGGGATGTGTTTCATCAGCAGGGACTGGGAAACTGGTCAGAATTGAAGGAATGATGGATGGCGCTAAATACAGGGAAATTCTTGAGGGAAACCTGTTTCAGTCATCCAGAGATTTGAGACTGGAATGAGGGTTCACCTTCCAGCAGGACAATGACCCTAAGCATTCTGCTAAAGCAACACTCGAGTGGTTTAAGGGGAAACATTTAAATGTCTTGGAATGGCCTAGTCAAAGCCCAGACCTCAATCCAATTGAGAATCTGTGATATGATTTAAAGATTGCTGTTCACCAGCGGAACCCATCCAACTTCAAGGAGCTGGACCAGTTTTGCATTGAAGAATCTCAAAAATCCCAGTGGCAAGATGTGCCAAGCTTATAGAGACATACCCCAAGAGACTTCTATCTGCAATTGCTGCAAAAGGTGGCTCTCCAAGTATTCACTTTTGAGGGGTGAATAGTTATGCATGCTCAAGTTTCTGTTTTTTTGTCTGATTTCTTGTTTGTTTCACAATAAATAAATAAAATTGCATATTCAAAGTGGTATGCATGTTGTGTAAATAAAATGATACAACCCACCCAAAAATCAATTTTATCCAGGTTGCAAGGCAACAAAATACGAAAAATGTCAAGCGGTTGATACTTTCACAAGCCACTGTATGTAATAATCACCTCTTCCTTCCAGGCAAACTGGATTCAGCTTTCAGGCTGTGGCAGAGGAATGTTATTAAACATTGTTATTAACCTTGAAATTGATGGCATCTTTGCCAATTTCAAAAATCTCGCTATCAAATGTAATCTACCCCATTCAAGTTTATTTTGGTATTTTCAAATACACCAGTTTAGTCGCACTCAAAGCCCAAGCTTTCCAATTCTATCACCAGAGCTGGTCTGGATGCCCTTTTGAAAACACCTTTCCAACTAAAGGGACTCATATCCCATATTTTTTAGATAATCATGTCCCTTGACAATCCGTCAGTCAGTAAAATCCGATCTGAGTGTGAAAGGGAACTTGGTGGAGATCTCTGATGAAGTCTGGAATGGTACTTAGGGTAAATGGAAGCTCCTCCTCCGGGTCAGCCTTCTACAGTTTAAGGTACTTCACCGTATCCATTTCAGTAAGGCCAGATTGTCCAAATTCTACCCAAATATTGATGGTACATGTGACAGGTGTAAAGGCTCCTTGGCGGACTTGACCCACATCTTCTGGTTCGGTCCCTGTCCGGCAGATTATTGGTCCACTATATTTAAAACACTATCTGAAGCATTTGATATAAAGTTGCAGCCTGGTGCAGAAATAGCTATTTTTGAGTACCAAACAACAATTGTTCTCCCTAATAGCCCGCAGAAGGATTGGAAATGGAAGTCGATCAATTCTCCCTTAGCCTCTCTTTGGCTCAAAAATCTGATGCTGTTCCTAAAATAAATAAACAAACAAGTATACCATTTGAGGGTCAACCAACTCATTTTATTCCACCTGGGACCCGATGATATCCTATTCTGAACAGCTCCAAGGCTAGTACATTTTCCCTTGTATTGAAGTAACATTGTTGTATACTTTTGTTTTGTCTTCTGATATGTAAGTTTGCCTTTCTTTGTAAATGTGTTTGGAAACATTCTGTGGCGGGGGGTCGAAGGGGGACAAAAGGGGGAAAAATGTACAATGTCTACATTTTATCTTTCATTCATAGTTAATCAAAATATTATATATATAACAAAAAAAAATATATTACTAGTGAAGTGCAACATTGTATCAAATCATCAACTGGATCAGGCCTAGAAGCTGTTGCTAGCAAACTTGCAACATTGCATCAACTAGTCTATTCAGGCCTCTCTGAGCCAGTGAGCTCGGGACAGACAGCAGATTTGTAATGATATTTCCAATGGATATATGCGATCATCAGGTATTTTTATCATATTTTGCTCTTTCACACCGAGGCTTGGTGATTATCAAGGCCAGGAGTGTTGGAAAGATTTTTAAAATACTGAGGAACTGTCACGTTCTGACCTTTATTTTCTGTGTTTTGTGTTTAGTTAGTATGGTCAGGGCGTGAGTTGGGTGGGCAGTCTATGTTTGTTTGTCTAGGTTTTGGGAATTTCTATGTTTTCGGCCTAGTATGGTTCTCAATCAGAGGCAGGTGTCATTAGTTGTCTCTGATTGAGAATCATACTTAGGTGGCCTGGGTTTCACTGTGTGTTTGTGGGTGATTGTTTCCTGTCTCTGTGTGTGCACCAGATAGGACTGTAATTTGAGTTTTCACATTTTTTGTTTTGTTAGTTTGTTCATGTGTACCTGATAGCATTAAAAAGTACCATGGAAAATTACCACGCCGCGTATTGGTCCTCTGATCCGTTTCGCCTCTCCTCTTCGGAAGAAGAGGAGGAAACTTTCACCCACCACAATCGGACCAAGCGGCGTGGTAAAGGACAGCGACGACAGCAGCAGCAGCATCAACAACAGAGGCCACCATCACAGGACTCCTGGACATGGGAGCAGATATTGAACGGAGAGGGACCCTGGGCACGGGCTGGGGAAAATCGCAGCCCCAAAGCAGAGCTGGAGGCAGCGAAAGCTGATCGGCGGCAATATGAGGAGCCAGCACGGCAGTGCGACAGGTACGAGAGGCAGCCCCAAATTTTTTTTTGGGGGGGGCACACGAGGGGTGGTACTAAGCCAGGTAGCAGACCTGAGCTCACTCCTCGTGCTTATTATGAGCAGCGCATTACTGGTCAGGCACCGTGTTATGCGGTTGAGCGCACGGTGTCGCCAGTGCGTGTCCATAGCCCGGTGCGCTATAGGGCAGCCCCCCGAGAGTGCCATGCGAGTGTGGGCATTGAGCCAGGGCGTATGGTGCCTGCTCAGCGGGTCTGGTCGCCGGTACGCAGTCTGGGTCCAGGTTATCCTGCGCCGGCTCTGCGTGCTGTGTCTCCGGGCGCTGGGAGGGTGCAGTGCGTCCTCTGCCTGCGCTCCGCTCGTACCGGGCAACTGTGGGAGTGGAGCCTAGGGGAGAGGTGCGTGTAGTAAGCACTAGATCTCCCGTGCTTACCCACAGCCCGGTTCAACCTGTGCCTGCACTTTTGAGGGTCCGGGCTCGAGTAGTTGTCCAGCCTGGGGAAGTGGTGCCAAGGTTGCGCACCAGAGCTCCAGTGCTCCCCACAGCCCGGTCTTTCAGGCTCCTCCTAACACCAAGCCTCCTGAAAGTCTCCCCAGCCTGGTAGTTCCTGTGGCAGCCCCACGCACCAGGCTGTCTCTCAGTCTCCTCCCTGCAGGTGCTCCCGCCTGTCCGGCGCCGCTGCCGGAGCCTCCCGCCTGTCCGGGAGCCTCCCGCCTGTCCGGCGCCGCTGCCGGAGCCTCCCGCCTGTCCGGCGCCACTGCCGGAGCCTCCCGCCTGTCCGGCGCCGCGTCCGGAGCCTCCCGCCTGTCCGGCGCCGCTGCCGGAGCCTCCCGCCTGTCCGGCGCCGCTGCCGGAGCCTCCCGCCTGTCCGGAGCCTCCCGCCTGTCCGGAGCCTCCCGCCTGTCCGGCGCCACTGCCGGAGCCTCCCGCCTGTCCGGCGCCGCTGCCGGAGCCTCCCGCCTGTCCGGCGCCGCTGCTGGAGCGTCCCGCCTGTCCGGCGCCGCTGCCTCCTGTAGCAGCTCCACGCACCAGGCTGTCTCTCAGTCTCCTCTCTGCAGGTGCTCCCGCCTGTCCGGCGCCGCTGCCGGAGCCTCCCGCCTGTCCGGCGCCGCTGCCGGAGCCTCCCGCCTGTCCGGCGCCGCTGCCGGAGCCTCCCGCCTGTCCGGGAGCCTCCCGCCTGTCCGGCGCCGCTGCCGGAGCCTCGCCTGTCCGGCGCCGCAGCCGGAGCCTCCCGCCTGTCCGGCGCCGCTGCCGGAGCCTCCCGCCTGTCCGGCGCCGCTGCCGGAGCCTCCCGCCTGTCCGGCGCTGCTGCCGGAGCGTCCCGCCTGTCCGGCGCCGCTGCCGGAGCGTCCCCGCCTGTCTGGCGCCGCTGCCGGAGCCCCTCAGCCCAGAGGCGCCAGAGCCCCTCAGCCCAGAGGCGCCAGAGCCCCTCAGCCCAGAGGCGCCAGAGCCCCTCAGCCCAGAGGCGCCAGAGCCCCTCAGCCCAGAGGCGCCAGAGCCCCTCAGCCCAGAGGCGCCAGAGCCCCTCAGCCCAGAAGCGCCAGAGCCCCTGTCCCTCTGTCCAGAGCCCCTGTCCCTCTGTCCAGAGCTTCTGCCCCTCTGTCCCGAGCTTCTGCCCCTCTGTCCAGTGGGGTCATTGAGAGGGGTTGCCATGGTGAGAAAGCCACGGAGGCGGACAAAGACAATGGTGAAGTGGGGTCCGCGTCCCGCGCCAGAACCGCCACCGCGGACAGATGCCCACCCAGACCCTCCCCTATAGGTCAAGGTTTTGCGGCCGGAGTCCGCACCTTTGGGGGGGGGTACTGTCACGTTCTGACCTTTATTTTCTGTGTTTTGTGTTTAGTTAGTATGGTCAGGGCGTGAGTTGGGTGGGCAGTCTATGTTTGTTTGTCTAGGTTTTGGGAATTTCTATGTTTCGGCCTAGTATGGTTCTCAATCAGAGGCAGGTGTCATTAGTTGTCTCTGATTGAGAATCATACTTAGGTGGCCTGGGTTTCACTGTGTGTTTGTGGGTGATTGTTTCCTGTCTCTGTGTGTGCACCAGATAGGACTGTAATTTGAGTTTTCACATTTTTTTGTTTTGTTAGTTTGTTCATGTGTACCTGATAGCATTAAAAAGTACCATGGAAAATTACCACGCCGCGTATTGGTCCTCTGATCCGTTTCGCCTCTCCTCTTCGGAAGAAGAGGAGGAAACTCGACAGGAACTATCATTTGCAATGGATGTTAAAACAACAAACTTTGATTACAATGTGTTAGGTGACACAAAAAAATGACTGAGAAGCTCTAACTTATTAGTGGTGAACAATCAGAAATCAGACATTACTGAATGGGCTCTTTCCTACATTTGCATGCAACAGGCCAGGTAGGCCTACTTCTATGTATGCTCAGGCACACGCTCTCCCTCAACGTTATCAGGACAGAGAAACCTGACACATGCTCATTGCTCATGGAGGACTCCAAGCAAACACAATGAAAAGATTGACAAAACTCGTAATTGTTATGGAATAAACCAAAACATGTTTCTCACAAGTGTAGCAGGTTGTGACATCCGCAAACATTTCCACTCCAAGAATGAGAATGGTAAATGACTGTAATTATTACATGCATTAACAGAAATGTATGTAACCAAATGACGAGGGATTAACGGTACATTTACTAAGCCTACTGGTGACATATAAAATGAGGAAAATAAACAATCAACCAACAATCCATACAATGAAACAAAAAAAATGGCAATAATTGGTGTGAGACACGGCATTCTGGAGAGATGAGAGCATGCATTCTGGAGAGATGAGAGCATGCATTCTGGAGAGATGAGAGCATGCATTCTGGAGAGCTGAGAGCATGCATTCTGGAGAGCTGAGAGCATGCATTCTGGAGAGCTGAGAGCATGCATTCTGGAGATGAGAGCATGCATTCTGGAGATGAGAGCATGCATTCTGGAGAGATGAGAGAGTGCATTCTGGAGAGCTGAGAGCATGCATTCTGGAGAGATGAGAGCATGCATTCTGGAGAGATGAAAGCATGCATTCTGGAGAGCTGAGAGCATGCATTCTGGAGAGCTGAGGGCATGCATTCTGGAGAGCTGAGAGCATGCATTCTGGAGAGATGAGAGCGTGCACTCTGGAGAGCTGAGAGCGTGTACTCTGGAGAGCTGAGAGCATGCATTCTGGAGAGCTGAGAGCGTGCATTCTGGAGAGCTGAGAGCATGCATTCTGGAGAGCTGAGAGCATGCATTCTGGAGAACTGAGAGCATGCATTCTGGAGAGCTGAGAGCATGCATTCTGGAGAGCTGAGAGCATGCATTCTGGAGAGCTGAGAGCATGCATTCTGGAGAACTGAGAGCATGCATTCTGGAGAGCTGAGAGCATGCATTCTGGAGAACTGAGAGCGTGCACTCTGGAGAGAAAAATGCCACACACCCTTCTCCTTCTTCTTGTTGGAACATTTTTAATTATACTCAAGACAAATTATCTTCACAAATATTTTAGATGCTTTTCAATGACAGCCGCAACTTAATCAGCTAGACATATTGCCATGGGCGCTGCCCAAATTGCGGGATTCCCAAATAGGCATAGGCCTACAAACTTGTGATTTGAAACGATCCACAGCTATTTTTTTTTAAATAAAGAAAAAAGCTAATGATTCTATGAGGTTTAGTCATTTTTAATGTTTTTATTCAGACAGGAGTAATTATATTATTTTGCTAAATTTACTTTAGGGAAAGCCAGTGTCCTAATAGTGCACTGTGCACCTGCCAGTTTTCTTTCCAATTCGCAAGAGGCAAAAACCTGAGATGTGTATATAATGACGAGATGCTCATGTTTCCACCCTAACATTGAGAGTCGTTGTCCCAAAGGCGGGAAGGCAGATGACAAGCTTAGGTCTGCATATTATGCCCATAGAAACGCATTGGGCTTATTCTGGACAGATTTTGGCGAGAGTGAGCCCTCTCGCTTCGCCTCTTCCTCTCTGCTGAAACTCTCACCGGAGAAAGCATCCGAGTGAGCGAAACAGCACCCCTCGGTCTTACTATATGTAGCCCATGTATCTAATCCAGTCTGGCTAGAAATAGTATGACCTGCCATACACTTTTGGTCCAGACAGCATCAGCTATATATGGTCTACACATACTGAGACAGAAGCCGTGTCTAGCTAGACCTGACAGTTCATGACGCTTTTGTATTCTGATAATGGAGTTCTGATCATAAAATTCCAAACACGTCATGCGTCTACATTTACATTTAAATGTGTCCACCTTGCCCACATTGTATCCATTCCCGCACTACGTTCTTCGTCCTCCTCGTCTGAGGAGGAGTAGCAGAGAACGGACCAATATGCAGCGTGGTACATGTCCATGTTAATTTATTCAACATAACTCTAAACAAAATAACAACGGAGAATGAAACAAAACAGTTCTGAAAGGTGACATACACTAAACAGAAAACATTCACCTACAAAACACAGGTGGCAAAAGGCTACCTAAGTATGATTCTCAATCAGAGACAACGAACGACACCTGCCTCTGATTGAGAACAATACCAGGCCAAACACATAATCACAACCGAGAAAAACGAACATAGACTGCCCACCCCAACTCACACCCTGACCATACTAACACAAAGACAAAATAAAGGAACTAGGGTCAGAACGTGACACTGGCAAGCAATGCTAGAGGGATTGCAAACGAGTTAGCATATTTTTATTTATTTATTCTAAATACTAGCTCACTGGCTAGCATTTATGAGGCCAGCAAACACTTTCCTCATACCCTAGGAACATATTTCCACCAACATTATAATGAAAAGGTGCCTCTGTCCCAAAAACACACATTTTATGACTTGTGGGAGGAGTACTGATGACATCGCCCACTGTATGCGCTTTCGGTAGCCTGACTGGAAAAATCGGCACAAAATGCATCCCTGACCACCTCCTGAAGTGGTCAGACAGACACAATCAGACCACAAAGCGACTTTCGTGCGTCTAGACAATGTGAGCTTCGTATTCTGATAGAAGAAGTCGCATGTAAGTGTCAAGTTTAGACACAACCAGAGAGCGCTGATTCGCTCACTTGGATACTTTATCTGAGATTTATGCGTCTTTCTGTTGGCGTGCTTCTCGGTCAAATAAATGATCAATATTTCAATATTTTATTTGGACGGGCAAGGAGGTAGGTAGGGTGGGCCAGGCCCTCTAAGGCCCTCACATTATGCTGACCCTGCATGGCTCCCAAAGTTTTCATACTTATTCTTTAATAACCTTTTACTGCAGGGTCACACAGTGTTTGTTGGTAGTCTTAAACAAATCTATTTTGAAACAAAAGTATACACCTCACACACAATGTTATGGTCTTAAAAAAAGAAGACACCTACACCATGTCAGAAATAGAGTTAAAATGTAACTCTTTTGCATCCCAATAGTTTGCATCCCAATAGTTTGCATCCCAATATTACACTTTATATACATCACAGAAGACTGAAATATAACAAAACCGTTTGACACAGAAACACCATATTTTCTGCATATTTTTAAAAATATATTTTTTAATGAATTATGAGATAATGAAATATATTAATAACATTCCACACATGAGGCCACTAGGTCATTTAACTGCAGGAAATGGCTACAAAAGTATACTCGGTAATAACAGAGGGGCAAATAAAACTCATAGAATTAAAAGGAAAGTATTACATCTTCCTAAGTCTGAGGGTGGTTTTAACCTTCCAGACTTGGAATTGTATCAACTCACCACCCAAGGCTTTTACTTGAGACATATAGTTAAATGCACTAAAGAGGAACAATGGGTACATATTGAAGATGTGCATGCTCATCCCTCAGAATATTTTTGTGTGTCCATTTTCAAAGAAAAGCTAAGAAAATTAACAACTTCATAGTTAAGAACAACATGGAAGAAAATGTTGTTATAACACAACCCTATGGAACAATCCTTGGATAGCTTTTCAGAATTCCCCGATAAATTGGTCCACTTGGAAAACTAAAGGCATAAAAACCATAAATGACTTGGTAATAGGAAATAAATGTATTTCCATGACAGCTTAAAATTTTGGATTGACTAATGTAGATATTTTCAAGTACATCCAACTTAAGTTTTATAAATTCTACAACACAACGGCAGAGTTGTCTGAAGTGTAACACTAACAATGACTCAATAATCCAGGCCTTCTGGGAATGTTATAAGGTCCTAAAGCTATGGGTAGAGTTATAATGTTGGCTGTCAGAACTATTACGATGTAAATGAACTTTCAATCCGTCTGTCTGTATATTTCAAGTCATGGCATATGAGGGCGCAGTGAGATAACCCGATGGGTTGGACGTTGCTTTTCTCGTCAATCAAGAACTGGAAATCAACCAATCTTCCATTGTTAATGCAATGGAAAGTTCAAATGCTTTATTATCTAAAAATGTAAATTGCTTGGGGCGAGGGAGAGAAACAAAATGGTGCATTTGGAGACCATGTGGCGTAGAGTGATGGGAGCGCTGGAGATGGGTGTGTGTGCTAGTGGGTCTGTGCAGGTATTATGTAGTTGATGTTTGTATGATGTTGTAGTTTGTATGTGTATGTTTTATATTGTTTTTAAATTTTCAAATAAGTTTCCTTTTAGTTGAAACTCTATATAAACTATATTCGTCTACCTCTTATTTTAAAAGTTGGTTATTTCAAACTATTTTCTGCCCGGGTCTGTTGGTGTGAATACCTTTCTTGTAGATGGCGTCTACACCCTTCCCCATCTTCTCCTTGTTGTTGGTGTCTACGTCCATGTAGGGGAAGACTCGGGCCTGGTAGGTCCACAGGTAGTCGTTGGAGCCAAAGAAGTGCACAGGGAACTCTCCTACATTGTGCCTCATACGTAGGATGTTTTCTGGAATGTTCTTGGGATGGCTGACCTCCGCAGGCCACCACCTAGACAGAGGATAGGAAGGGAAAATACGATATGAATAAGAAAAGAAAATGGGTCACGGCCCATGGCAGAAAGACCCTACCATTTTGCAACCACTGCCATATTGTGAATAGAAATGCAGGTGCATTTTGGTTCTCAGTACCTTGGTTGTTTAGTAATGTCAGAACACTTCAGAGTTAGTATATTTTAGCATTGGGAATGTGGTTAAGGCAGGGGAGGACTTTTACTAATATACTGGATGCCAATCTGCTTCTGCTTTAGCCATCTTGCTGTTGTTTTGCCAAAACAATGCTGAGCCAGTAAGGTTGGTACCCAGGTGGCTGTACTGACCTGTATCGGCCCACTTTGACCCACAGGATGTCCTTATAGTGGGGCTTCTTCCCGGCCAGGCAGTCATTGCAGAACCAACTGCCCTCGGGCATGTCGATGTTCAGACACTCCTGGTGGAAGGCAGCAGGACACGACTCACAGCACAGCAGACTGCCCCCTGTATCATGGGAGAAGAATAACAGTTTGGCTACTGAACTGGTCTACGGGATTGAAAACACACGAGTAAACAGAGATGTAACTGGGATCTAGTGTTTAAGAAAATTGGACGCTGATCATGTAATGTACATGACATAATAGCGCACCTATGCATATCTGACTCTAACAACACAACATATGTGGAGGCCGGCGTACCTTCGGAGCAGACAAAGCACCAGCTGACATTGACGTGTTCATGGTTGCGGAAGCCCCTGCGGGGGGTGAAGTGGTTGGGACACAGGAAGCTGTTGTTGGCCAGGACCACACTGCCCGCTGCCATGCAGTAGTCATTGGCATGGTACGCCACAGGGCAGCGCACACAGCGTGTCAGACGACCTAAAGGACACACAACACAGGGGAGACGGGCAGAATGAGCTGTTAGTTAGAATATCTGGTATACATTTTCTTCCCACAGCTCACTTCAATTAGTTTGTCTTTCCATCATGCTGTTGAAATAAACTGAATTGCTGTGCAAAAATGAAAATTATTTTAGCACAAACGTGTGCAAAAATGTTTCTACTTACTAACTCCAACATCAGAATTTCTCCTGTGGAGTTACCAATATACCGGGATTTCAATTGAGCAGAATTGCATAAAACAAAGCTAAACTAAACTGTGCTGGGTGAAGCAGAACAGCACCCACCTTTGGAGACGGAGGGGTTGACAGGGTTGGTTATGAAGCAGGACAGACAGACGTGGAGAGAGCAGCGGAGACCCCGGTGCACGGGGGCAGCGGGAGCGTGGTTGGCTATACACTCTCCATGGTAGAACTTCCCACACACTGGGATCATACAGCGCATCACGTCCTCCCCGGGCTTCTTACATGCAAAACAGGTGTGAACACCTAGCAACAAACAAATCAGCTTTAATCAATGGATTTGCTTTTACTAGCCAGAGAGATTTATGGATGCTAGGATGAGAGGATAACAGGGGAGAGAATCAGCAAAATAGCGTGTGAAACAATCAGAGAACACTTATAACTCTATGTGCAACTAATAATAGTCTTTCCATGATTTTGTTTGAGCAGGAATGGGGCTTAAAAACATGACACTTCCATTGAATTGGCGACAGATTTTCATACAAATATTCTAAAATCCGCATAAAAACAATATGCGCATTTTCCCAGTAGAGATGTGTTTCCATCAAATTGACTTGTTGCTGATCAAAGGTTGTGTGTGATGACATAGTGCTGATAAAAATAGCTTCTGCGGTTAAATTCCCATGTACCGAATGACAAATACAAGATCAAATGGATTTCCTTCGCGTTTTCAACTCTACGCACGTATAGCCTACATGATGAGATTATTATGGACAGAAGAGCAAGATTATTTTTATTTGTCAAATGGCAGCCAAGCATCGATGATCATGTCACCAGAATAAGACCATCAATAATTATTGTAAAGGAGCATCAAGATCATCACCTTGCACCTCATCTCCCTGTGAAGTTTATGTCCACACAACATGTCATCATCACGTGACTCCAGGTTTACTTCGATAAAATGGTTATTATATCAATAATTGTGCATTAAAAGCATTTCCACTGACATTTCTCACATAAATCATTTTACAGAAACAAAACATTCCCACCTTTTTTGATGCATTTTGTTTTGTCAACATTTGAACATTTAACTGAAAAATGTTCTGTTTCCATCAGACCTGTAATGACATTTTTTATCCGACATGTACTTTACTCCCATAAAAAGGTTGGACGGAAACCTGGTTAATAAGTGGTTGTGTTTTTACAGAATATGTGCTTGACCCACCAGACTTGCACTCCTGGCAGACGAACTTCCCTATAGGAGGGTCTGTGAGGCCGATACACTGGAGGTGGAAGGCCCCACAACACTGGCCCTCACATAGCAGCAGCTCCCCAGTCTTCTCACACACCTACCATACAGTCCAGAAACATTTAGACAACATGACAACAACATTTACACAACTATCTGAAACAATGAGTAAAGCGCAAGTGCAGTCAGTCCATAATCACATATTGCACATTAAAACAACACAAGGTAACCACTCCTACATTGGTGATGCGGGGCCTACTCACCTGACACACATTCTCTTTCAATGAGGCAGCGCCCCCTCTGTCCCCTATGATCTTCTTATTGGGGGAGAGTGGGCCATCGCACAGTGAAGACTCCTCCCTCATGGATGAAAAGCTGTCATCCAAACTGGATGTAAAACCCTGAGGAGCAAAGAAGAGGAAAATCAGCAGGAGAGTTCAAACACTGTAACACGATTCAATGTAGAAACATTTTTTTCCATTTGTATTTTCATTATTAGATTATTATTGAGTAATGTCTATTTTACCATGTACTTTCTATGTTATTATCGGGTCAAACATGGACCATAAAATAGAGCTTGAGATTTGACCTATTGTCTGACCTCTGGGTCTAGGGTATCCCTCCCATCATCATGAAGATCAGTTTCCTCACTGGGGGGCTTGGTGACGTCACAGTCTGGCCCCTTCTCCAGGCTGCTCTGGGTCAGGGGGCAGGGTGCAGGGGTGCAGGGTGTAAATGTGGAGGGTGCAGGGGTAGCTGTGGTAGGTTGTTTGATCTTTGATTTAGAAAAGAGTTGTCCAGAGCCTGGGAAGAAAAACAGTCAACTTTGACCCCAAGACCAATCAGCCCTTTGAATTGACAATCATTAAGTAAATGACAGCAGTATGACAAAGAATTGTGATAAACAGTGTATAGTCTCAAATGTATTGATGCTATTTCCGTACTCATCTTACTCAAAAGTGAGAAAGACTCTTAAAAAGTGTGTAATATGGGCAGTTTGAGGGAGATCCTTCCTGTGTAGACTGACCTGAAGGAAGAGGGTGACTTGATAAGATGGTCTTCAGGGACTTGACCTGTAATAGATAATTAACCAGTCAACCCGTTTTAAGGCCTTCATTACTGTGAAGATAAATGGAACCATCAGATACAAAAAAAAGTCCTTATTGAACAAAGCACGACCATTCCCTAACACCTCCATACCCTCTTCTTTGGAATTGTGGCAGTCTCCATAATCTTCGGAGTTGGTTTCCTCTGTCTCTTACGGATTGTTTCCAAGTAAGGAACGTCACCTGCCACAAGACAACAGTGTTACTATGGACCTTTACACACATCTGGGATAATGACTACTACTACAGAGGAGTAATGTAATAAAAACAGCAATTACTTGGTTTCACAGCACACTGCACTGTGAAAACATTTTGTAATTGTTTGCCAGCCAACCAAAGTATAGATTTGATATATAAATAGTTTCTCACCAACATTCTTTGTCAGACCGTCACTCTGCAGCGAAGAGTCTCCTTCAGGAGGTGGGGTTAGAGTATCTATGGACAGGATATGTGCATCCTGAGGGGGAGTATTCTCTATTGGGGGAGAGGCTTGTCCAGTGGGGGTCTTGGATGGTTCGTCTGGGGGCAGAGTTTGTATTTCAGGAAGTGGGTTCAGAAGGGCGTGGTCATGTGTGGTTTTCCCTGGTGGTAGGGGATCTGGTTTGTTGCTGTTGGAATGTGCCACCTGGAATAACATGAAGAGGGTATAGAGCTAGGATCATAATACAAAATCCTAAAAATCCAAGAGATGTAAAATGTTTGAGTGAGCTACCTTTCCCAAAGGCTGGAGGGGCTTTTTCTGTTTCTTCCTTGCGCAGATTATCTGACTGTACTCTTCTGTCCATTCTATGAGTCTTTTGCTTGGTTTTCTAATTCGTTTATGTGCTGTGGAGGACAAAATGTGCAAAAAGAATGACTAGTATACACCACACATGTTAAATCATTACATGTCATGATCTACAGAAGTTCATGGCCCTGCATCGGACACTTTTACTTCATAGCTGTTGATATTTTCATTATGGTATGACTTCAGAAGCAAAGTTAATGCATTGATCAGTAATTATCTCCTTCATGTCCTTCAATAAAGCCAAGGAAATAACAAAAATTATTTACCTGTGGGAGCCTCCTGGCCTTCCCCAGTACTTTGTGTAGTGTTTGCAGAAATTGTGGCGGCGATAGTCTGCTGGTCCAACACTATCTTTGGTTGAAAGGATACTGATGGTTCTGCACCACCCTGCTCCAAAGGCACCATGTTCTGTAGTCTCTCATTCGTTAGCCTACTGCAGCCCTCCCCCACCCCCCCTAATGTCTCTAAATCCTGGTCAAACTTCTCCCAAGAATTGCTCGGAAGGTGGTGCAAGGCTTCCATCCCAAGGTAGCCAGGTCCTGGAGACCTCTTACCAAAAGGCACTTTTCTATTCGGTTTCTTTTTAGTCTCAGATGAGCCTCTGTTTTTGGATAGCCTTTTCATGACCTGGTTTGTGCTGCCTTCAAGTTGTGGGATTTCTACCTTCAGAGAAGACTTGGGTTTGAGCTTGGCCTTGGTTTTGCTCTTGCCTTGTTTACTTTTACCGAGACACGGGCCTTGACCGAGTGACTCCTCTCCCAGTAAGGGTGGAATCATGGAAGGCTCCTCTTTTACATGAGCACTAGGTGGTCCGATTTCCAGCTCCAAGGGAGTTCCATCTTTCTCCCTGGTATCGTGCATGTCCTTCAGCAGCATGAGGAAAGTACTGAACTTGTAGTTAGTGTCTGGTTTAAAAGACACAGGTTTCCCATCACCCTCACTTGATTCCAGGGACTTGAAAGATAACTCTTTAATGTCTTTGAAGGCGTCCATGGGAGAGAAGCATGGCGAGGAACAGTCAGACACACAGTTATTTTTCTTTGACTTCCCAGATGTCAGAGGTATAAAGTCCACAGGCATCTGGGATATCAAGAAGCCCTCATCTTCAGTCTTAACCTCTGCTTCAAAGTCCTTCGACCTGGTGAACTTTGAGGAGGACCAATTTGGTAAACCAGTGATCTGATTATCGTTGTCAACCTTTAAAGATTTTTCCTCTGTATAACAGTCTGTTTTGGTCTCTGGTTTATCAGAAGGAGTGTTTGTGGAAGATGACACCTCCTCCTCTGTCTTGTTGATAGGAAGGAAACAGCCAGGCTTTGGACTGGAGAACAGATTCTGTTTCCGCACTGCTAACTCCATAGCTTTAAGAGCTCTGGTCATCAGGCGGTTGCTAGCAGGCAGATGTGCAGGCTGCTTGCCCAGGGCCTTCGCCTCATCAGGAGGCTTGGGCACACTTGAGACTGGAGGCTTCAATTGATCAACAGGACTTTCTTTGACTGTTACACTATACTCTGGAGTCTTCGACTGATCACCAGTAATATCTTTGAATGTTGCATTGGACACTGGAGTCTTCAACTGATCAGCAGGGTGTTCTTTTACTATTACGCTGGACACTGGAGTCTTCAACTGATCAGCAGGGTGTTCTTTTACTATTACGCTGGACACTGGAGTCTTCAACTGATCAGCAGGGTGTTCTTTTACTATTACGCTGGACACTGGAGTCTTCAACTGATCAGCAGGGTGTTCTTTTACTATTACGCTGGACACTGGAGTCTTCAACTGATCAGCAGGGTGTTCTTTTACTATTACGCTGGACACTGGAGTCTTCAACTGATCAGCAGGGTGTTCTTTTACTATTACGCTGGACACTGGAGTCTTCAACTGATCAGCAGGGTGTTCTTTTACTATTACGCTGGACACTGGAGTCTTCAACTGATCAATAGAGCATCCCTTGATGGCCGCACTGGACGCTTGAGTCTTTCTGTTGACAGTAGCTGCAGTTTGAGTCTTTTTCTTGCAGGGACCCTTGCTGAAGGCACTGTGGTTAGATAAGGAGGTGGTAGTGTTGAGACGCCTGTCTTTTCCTGGTTTGCTGAACCACAGGCGACTGTGTCCTTCAGGCTGCTTCTTCACCTCTTTTACTACTGGAACTGAGGGCTGAGTCTGAGCATGCTTGGATTGACGCTCAAGTGCTTTAGGACACAAAATATTGGGGATAGAGTCAAGGTCTGAGTACGGACATTCTTTTATGTCCCCCTCTGGCTTGTCAGTGCTGTCAAATGTTGTTTTGGTGTTCAAGCACTCATTTTTAGCTTTAAATGCTTTACTTGGCTTCTTCTTGCTTTGAGGCTTCTTGGAAGTGCTTACTTTTGTTGGAGAATGTTTACTGTGAGGTGACAGAGATCCGTTTGTTAAGTTGCTTGGTGCAAGGGGTATACAGTTGGATGGATTGGAAGGGGGAGTTGGAAGGGCCTTGCCCTCTTTTTCTGATGTGGACCCATCATAGAGGGTTGTATTTATGGAGTCAGGTATAGAGACATCCATTTTGGGTCGCTCTGGGAGGGCAGATTCTGCTTCAGCCACACTGGTTTTCCAGGATGCTTTAAACCTCTTGGGTATCTATGAAGGCAAATAAAGCTTTTCTGTAATCACAAATGTTTGTATTTTTAGGTACATTCAGGTAAAACATGATTCATTTTTGTCCAACATATGCAAAGGCTGTGCCACATATTTACAATGTATTTGTAGTCTTCGTCCCTTTGCCTTCCTCTCCTGCGCAGCAAGGGGAGCTGTTCGAACTCAAAGCCTCCATGAAATGTGTGTATAGCTTTCCCTGTGACCCAGGCCAGTTCCACAGGCAGCCCAAAGGTCCTGATGTGGTACAGCCGACAAGGCCTGTCACTGTGCTCTGCAACATCATCACACAGGAGCAAAGGACCAAGGCCACTAGGTATTAGTGTTTGTAGATGTTCTATTAATTTAACCTTTATCACAGATATAACATATATTTTGCAAGAACAATATATGACAAGTGGATTGCTAAACACAAGACTTCCATGGTAGTGCAAATCTGTTCAACAAGATCAACTCAAACCAAACAACGGCTTAGGTCCTACCTTTCATTTTGTGATAGGTTCCCTGTAGTGGGTCAACAGTCACCTCACAAGGCCACCAGGGTCTTCGGTTGAACTTTGCCCATATAACTTCACCTTTTAAAAACTTTACAGGTGGTAAGGACTTCTTCTTTGGGCTGCCCATCTGTTGACAGACACCAAATAAGACAATATTTAAATTACTTCAAGTCATGTTTCAAAAGGTTTACAATTCATGTTATGTATTACATTACTATATCAGAACGTACACGATCTTTCACATATGCAAATATGCCTGTAAAAATGTGGTCAAAATCTTTATCTTCAAACACATACAAGCATTCCAATATTTTCCAAGACTATACGTTGCCGAGTGGCCAGGACCACAGTCATTTAACATCTACAACCAATCTGGTTGGTATTGAGGTAAATTAGGTTAGGTAAAGTTTAACCTCGTCCCCAGTCTCAAATTGCTGGCGCATGAGAGAGCCGGCGTCAATAGGCAAAGTTAAATCCTTGCAACTCTATTCTAATTTTTACCAGATACAACATAGTGCAAACCAATATTACATAATCAACTATCTTTTAAAATGTTTAAGAAACTTTCTTTAAACACTCTAAATGCATATATCAGCTCTGTACACACTCTCTGGCCTAGATGTCAGTCAACCTTACTGACGAGTGAATCTTCACGAAATTATACAGAATAAAACCGACCATGATTTGGGGGATTTTCACTCAATTAAATCCATAGGAGAGTTCTTTGGAGGAAGGATTGTTGACATACAGTATATTTTATATTAGTATCTTTAAAACATAATTGAGAAATAATTAATATATGTTGGAATATTTATGACATTTTGGCCTTTGAGTAGTATTTTGATTTCAATAACAATGTTCTTACATTAATTTATGCATTTTGAAAATATAAAACTTTGAATTTGGCAAACAAATATAAAAATACATTGTTGAACATAATAAACTCTATAGGCATTGAAGGTTCCAGAGTGGGATCTCTGCTACTTTTAGTTATGATCCAATGTGTAAGCATTACCAACACAGTGAATGTGAAAATGTATTTAAAATTTTCACCCTCTGCTCATGAATTGCAGGATGTGCAACGATACAAGGAGGGCTGTGGTTACATTGCCTACTATGCCAATTTCTCTCTATAAAATGGGCCATAACTTTAAAACTAGCAGAGATTCCTCTCTAGAACTTTGATATGCCCATAGAATATATTATGTTAAACAATATATATATTTTTAAATGTGCCAAATCATATATGGTTCATTTTCAATATTCATGTTTCAATATTCAGAAATTAATGTAATATATTTTTTCTTGAAATCAAAATACTTACTCATATTACAGAGCAAGCCGTAAAGCTTCATATGACACAATTTTTTGCTTTGTAGCACCTACAGATGAAACATTAAGGGGTCTGAAAATGAGGCCTGGGCCTATGCTTTTAGATACAAATGTCAAATATATGTCAAGAATCCTTCCTCTAAAGAACCCTTCTATGGATAACATTTTGTGAAATCCCCAAAATCATGCTCATTTTTTGTTCTAGTTTTGCAAGGAATCCCACTAACCTTGTATCAACTCATCGTGCAAACATGAACAAAGCTCTGGATATGGACTGACTAATGACATTTCTCTGTGCACATCTTTTATTGATTGCAAAAGGTAGAACTATTGACTATAATTTACCATGAGATGCTGGCGTATACTGAGCCAAACAGCAACTGAATGACATGGATCCTCTCCAGCTACAGTATGAGGAGCTTATCGATTATAGAGGAAGTGATCTTGCTTGACCTTTCTGGCAAATTAACCAGAATTTAGACCTCTCACTATCTTCATTAACATTTCACATATAATCAAAACCCATAAGCTTGACAATTTATGTTGCACAGTAAAACAGGTGATCTGGACTGACAAGGAAGTACCCAGGCCAGAACTGTGACATGTTACAGGATTTAAATATGGGAGCTGTTTGGTACTGTGAATAGCCATGTTATGTAAAAGCTCAGTAGTAGGACTTGCCATTGCAGGCCCAGAGGGGCTATTCCCAAGAGAGAGAGGCTTACAGTCACTCCCCCAGTCCTCGTCTGACCCATCATGTGCTGTAAATGGGGGGACACCAGGGGACTGCAAGTCTTTACCCACAGACAGCCCTGGCTCTGGTACATTTTTAACCTTCAAGTTTAAAAGTCCAGGAAGAGGTTCAGGTGACTTTCCAACTTTTCTCTCTCTGTCTGTCAGAGGCAACGCTATATCCTCATCATCCTCTGCATTATCATCATCATTCTCATCATCAAACAAAGTGGACTCAAAGTGCAGGTAGCCATTTGCAAAGGGGCTGTTGCTATCCAGTGAGAAAGCTGGACTGGGTGGGTCAGAGAAGCAACAGTCACTCTTCTTCTCCACACTATGATTAGTCTTACTATTGTCTGTGTCTCTGCTGCCTGGCTGGGTAGCTGTGAGGACCAAGGAATTGCTGATGTCAGTTTTCCCAACAGCATTCCGGGTATGCAAGTCTTCCCTGGAGCCCTGGGAGGCCCTCTCCCCGACTCCAGGTAGGACCAGGTCCGGGTGGCTGACCATGGTGGTCAGGTGCTGTAGCCTTCTCAGAGGGCTGTAGGAGGAAGATAGGTCCTTGATGAACCCATAGGTGGATGTAGAATTCAGGGCAGGGGCGGTGGACAGCTGCATGGCACGTGGAGGGTCTAGTCTTGAATTGCGGTTATGGTGCTTTGAGCAGGAGGAGACAGGGTCATTGGGGGCAGAGGTCAATGTTGGGTCAGAGCTGCAGGCCTGTGCATCTTTGATGGACAGTTCATAGGGCTGACTCATGGTGCCATGTCTCCACCCTAAACATAAAAGTAAAACAGAAATAGGTTTAAAAAAGTGATAGCAACTTTAATTGGATGGATTTTCAATTATTGATCACATACATTTTGTTGTCTATAATTATAGTATATTTATTGTAAGCTATCAAAGAGCATGGCAAAAAAAATATGATAGAAAGTTATTATTACTGAGCTTCATTATCTATTAAAGTGTGACATAGTTATCTTGCCCCACCTCAAAAAAAAAAGATGAAGAATGAAAATAGGTATCAGGCAGCCACAATATTGTCATCATTCCACCCCTCGATCCCGCCAAGAACGTGGAATCGTGGCAACCTACTGCACGTTTGGAAGGCCAACGGTCATATTAAAATTAGACCAGCATAACTGTAATGACACGCTGTCCTTCCCAGCGTCAACGAAGGGTTAAATTGATTTCAAAAGGCTGATGTAGAAATCGCGAATGCCCATGAATAAAATGGACAGCTCTTGACAGCGCCTGCCGCCTGTGCATCAACTCTGTGTGCCATGGCTCACGAGGCACCAGAGATAGTGCATAGCTGGCACGCTACAATACAGTATGGACACACAAGTTCACACAGCCACACATTCGTACAGACTTAACATCGACCGATGTCTACTGTACATACACAATCACGGAATGTGTAAACAACAAAAGCGGATGTCAATGATATACCGCAATAATCTTACCATTGAAATGTCCGTCACCGCAAAAACAACTGTCAACCCTTTAATTTATATAATTAAATGTGCTGTTTTCCAATTTTGTGAAAGCGGATAAGGAGAATCCCAGTAGCAGCAATACTAGGCCAGGATCCTGTGGACATACACTGTCTCTACTTGCGATAGCTGTTACTCCACCGGCGGCCCCTTCAAAAGAGAAATATATGCATGCATTTCACTTACTGAGAGAACCACCCCTTTACAGCGACATATCATAGTGTGCTATAAGTTTCTAATTCCATGTTACCTCATATTCAATGCATATTCTAATAAATGATTACTATTTCCTAGCTGTCGACCTGCCCCTTGCAGCCCCTGACTGCCCGTGTCTGTCTGTGAGAGCGGACCAATCGTCACTACCTCCCAACCCCCAGCATGAAGTATTTCTGAGGCTTTGAGTGCCACCAAAAATCCTAAAGATATGTGGGATGGAAGAAAGACGCACATATTCCTCTCTACTGGTCCAATCCTCGATAAATGATCACATTAATTTCTAATTACTGTCATTCACATTCATCAACTTGTGCCAACAATGCCAACAATGGCATAATATCATACCCCAAATGGAAACCTCATGCGCTTTATAAATTAAAGGATTATGTCTTCTTGTAGATGCATTCTAATATGGCTAAACCCGGAAAACAGATGGCTTCCTTTCCTTTAGACGAGTTGCAAAGCCTTATTTCCTCTGCTCACCGGGTCCTTCAAAATGGAGTCTGTTCACAAAAAACAGGCCACAAAGTGTTAAAATATGTTCGACATAAAGTTCACATCAAAGCGCACAAAATGTAACCGCAATTACGCACACGTTTCCAATCCATCCAAAACATTCCAAAGCCTCAATGCAAAGCTACATTAATTACACACCTTCGAAGAAACTACATTCCACAATAATATTTAGTCAAAGCTATTTAGTGTATATGCTATAATATGACAGGTTACGGAAGACTCACGACGGGCAAATGTAACTGGTGTGTGTAGGAGGACAGTGTGCAATAATGCTCATTTCCATAGTGAATCCATCTTGCCCTGAACATCAAAATATGGTTTTAATCACGTATTGGCTTATTTGCTTGTTGCAAAGGAAATTATACAATGGTAGAGACCGTGGATACGCAGTGTGCTGTCCAATAATAACCCTCTGAAAGTACACATCTATTGGGCGGTCGTCCTAGATAAATACACAACCATCAAATATGCAAAGCTGTTAATCAAATAACAGTTCTGTATTTCGAAAAGGCGACATACGTCTTCACACTCTCTATAAGATGAATATGCGATATTTTTCGTCGAGTGGAAAAACTGAAGCCTACGGAAGAACTGCGCTGCCTGCTCAGCCTCGCTCGCATGAGCCTGGTGGGAGAGGGCCTGCAGTGCACCGCAAACACACAGTCAAAACAGCGCCCCGACAGATCAAACACATTCATGCGTCTCCAAGCCCTAATAAACCAATCTTTCTTTCGTTTTTAGACAGATTTATAAAGAGAAAAATACCATAACATGATTTAAAGCATCTCTATTTACATATCCGTCAAGAAATCGAGTTGAAGTAAACTGTTGAATCATCATCTTGCTATACAGTATGTGAAGTGTGTTCCTCTATGCTGTGCTGTGTCTGCAGTTCGTAATGTCGGCAGTCAGTCAGAACAGAAAAGCAATGGTGGTTAGAGACATCAGCACTTCAGTTGCACAATACTCAGCTATATGTACCACTCTATTCTTATCTCCTTTTACACAACATGCTTACCTGTCATGCCTGGTTTATAGACCTGTGCTCCTCCATCTTTACCCAAGCGGTGTTTTCACTATTCACCCCTACAATGTGGACCCTTAGGAGTGTCTTACCTGTACACAAGTCTCCATCATGTCTTCTTGTGGCAGAGTGATTGACAAGTCCATTATAAAGTCTGTCACTGTCCATTAGTCTACTTACTGACAGCTCAATATTGTCACTTATGTTAATGGCTCTGTCCATGACATGACTATAATGTATTTCAGTCATTTTTCAGTCTTCATACTCATACTTTATTTGGTAACACTTTACTTAAATGAAGTCTCTGTTAAAAGGGCTACATTACACTGTTAGGCCATAACACTGTAATAACACTGCCATTTGTTATAAACAGTAGTCAGCTTATGATTTATGATGGCATATGCCATGATCAGCTAATTGGCTAGGTTTAAAATGACCCAACTGGCTTAGCTAATTAACGTTGTCATGACATTAAATGATATCTATCATGTATTTTTACAACAGTGTTATGTAGCCCTTATGATTGAACTTTTACGTAAAGTTTAATTATCTGTTCAATACACTACTAAAAGTATAGAAAACTGTAATTGGCCCATTGATAATTTGAGGTCAGTGGGTCAATCAGATCTAACCCTACATGACCTCTAACCCTACAGTTATTGGTGGTGAATACAAAAAACTCTGTAAACTAAGTCACTATCCCTGGAAACTAAACAACTAAGTCATGATGCATTGATTATACATAACACAACTTCATGATTGTGTGACTTTAATTGTGTAACAGAAAATTATAATGGTTTATAGTATTTACTGGTTAATTTGGGTTTTGTGCTCTGAGGATGGTGACAGTCAACCCTTCAAATCCACTGTAACACTGTCACCTCAATGAAGATGCCACACCCCTCCCTACCCACCATCACCTTCAAATCAAACCAACATGCTTATGAATTATGACTCATCTGGCAAAAAACAGAAACTGTCCTTATTACTAATAAATGAGATGTCTCAGAGGAGTGACAGTATCTATTTCTGTCATCTCATCTATCACATTGCTACTAGTGTCTTTGAACAAAACAACCTTTCTTTCTCCTGAATAAGAATGAGTGCTTCAGCAAAGCCATTGGAGCATAATACCATAGTGTTCCTCAAGCAGACACTTATTCAGGTGGGGAAGGAAGAGGGCAGAACCACCAAACTACCGTAACATGTTTTTGTGTTTTGAAATCAAATCAAAATTATCACGATGCATGCATTGCATTATCTTCGTTGTCTGTTTGTGCGGTGGATGCAGCAGAGAGTTAAAGCCCTGGTTGGTATACTCACAGGCTCGCGCCAGGCTCTGTTGTTGGAAGCCAGAGAGAGAGGAGGGAAGAAGGGTGGAGGGAGGGCGGCTGTTTCCCGCGGCCTGGGAACAGGAACTAGGCTGCCCGCTATTCCCCCCTCCCCCCCACCCCCCACACGCAGCATTATGTATGAGACAGGAGCCAATTGGCTCAGAGGATATGCAGCTGAACATGGCTACACCCACTTATTAAAGATGTTAGAATCAAGAGGGCCTAAGAAAGCCCTACAACTCCAAGTCTTAAATATTTAAACATCCAAGGGAATTAATCTTTAGATAAGATCATTTAAAAAACGTGTTTGCACTTTATGTTGGTTACATAGAAAGCACTATATTTTCTCTCTAGAACGTGTTTACAGTAAATGACACTATTATAATACGATTTCAACTACATTGACAAATACAACCTCACTCTGTGCACCCCAAAAAAGAAACAGACTCTTGAAGAACTGGTATACTGTACTTGTATGGCATTTGTATGGCATATAATTCAGGTCACAAAAAAATAATTGAATTCAAGTGTGGCGGCCAAATGTCCCAGACGTTCATTCGGTTGTCACTAGTTAACACAGCCTCAAAATCAAAATTGGCTATATCATGAACAATTCATGAAAACAAAATGTGGTTTTTGGTCTTCGTTTAAGGCTAGGATTATGCATAACGTTAGCAGTGTGGTTACGGTTTGGGTAAAGGTAATGGTTAGGTTTCAAATCAGATTTTAAGAAAGATAAATGATAGAAATGAGCGGGATTTTGCCATAACTATGACTTTGTAGCTGTAGTAGTGATGGTCTATTATATTGTCAAGATAGTCAAGTAACCGCTCTGACAATGAAAATACGTTCTCAAAGATGGAATGCAGGTGGGAGGAGGCGAGATCAGGTGGGAACATTCTAGCCAATGAGAGGGCAGATACGTGTGAAAAGGCCATAGAGATAGATAGAGGACTCATCTTTCTATCTGTGCCATTATAGTGTATGTGACTGAATGGGCAGCGCCATTGACGCTATCTCCATTTTAAAGTAGTCACTTTTCTTATTATTATTCAATGGCCCAACTCATAGGAATCCCCAGTCAGTTGACTACTTTAAAATGGTGGAAGCCCTCAATTAGTATATTTACATGCACACTTATTATTCAATATTAAACTAATTATGGCAGTAGGACGAGTATAGAAATAGTAATGTAAACACCCTACTCTGCTTATCTTAATCGGTGTAAGGTCAAAATTGAAGTAAGCATACACCGATAAAAACATCAGGTTTTCTGAGCAAACCTTTGAATGATTAGGAAATATAAACAGTTTAATCTCATCCCAGCTGTGTATTTAATCTGCACATGTGCCAGCACCAGTAGCCTAAGCCTCGCTCTTATGCGTGAGTAAGTATGCACCTTACAAATAGTTTTCACATACAAACTTTATATGTCCAAGCTCCCAAGTTGTGCAGCGGTCTAAGGCACTGCATCTCAGTGCAAGAGGTGTCACTACAGTCCCTGGTTCGAATCCAGGCTGTATTACATCCGGCCGTGATTTGGAGTCCCATAGGTCGGCGCACACCTGGCCCAGCATCGTCTGGGGTAGGCTGTCATTGAAAATAAGAATTGGTTCTTGACTAGTTAAATATTTTGTTTAATAATAAAGTAAATTAAAACTCAGAATCAAATAGGTTTCACAAAAATAACATAGTCACCGTGGTAGAACGCTTATTTTTGATTGCCAATTTTCTGCATTAACAAATAGTCTCACGTAGCCTGATTTCAGAGATGTCCATCAGAAGAGGTTGGTTGGCAGAGCTATATGTGGACAGGCTCATTGTAATGGCTGGAATGTATTCATGGAACGGAGTCAAACTTGATTTCCATATGTTTGATGTGTTTGATACCGTTCTATCGATTCCATTCCAGCCATTACAATGAGCCTGTCCTCCTATAGCCCTTTCCACCAGCTTCCTCTGGTGTCCATGTAAACACGATTATTAGGGAAATTGTTCTTATTGCAAAGCATGTAAACATTTTAAACTATTATAGTAATCTGACTATCGACCATAATCATATTTTTGTGTGCATGTAACCATGCTTATTGGCAATATCCATGCTAAAATCGGTCATATGCATGATGAGTCCTCTATCTATCTCTATGAAAACAAGCACACCTCTGATGTAAAGTTATTTTTTCAAAGTTGCCGAAATGCCACGTGCATCCACTTATATCGGGCATTTGTAACAACCTAACCCTTACGAAACTCCTATTTGATCCAATAAACCTCTTAGCAAATTAGCAATTACATTTTTTGTTGACAAAATTCGACTCTCTCGTTAACCTAATGTAGCAGGCATAGAAAGACTCTCATTGACCTCCATACAAAAATTCCTCACTTCGTTGGCTTATTTTCGGTGGAGAATTTGGGCAGTGAAACATCTCGCTTCGCCTCTTCTTCTCTGGCTGTACAGACGACTCTACCGGGCCTGCTGCCAACAGGCGCCACTGCACGACTCACTCCTTACTCCACCTAGTGGTCACATATAAGCTTGACCTCTGCCACCCAAAGCGACTTTTAGTGTTTCAGTATGCTGTAATAGGTTCTACAAGGGATGAATAGATATGGCTTTGTTCAGTAAAAACAAAAGCATTCAATATGATATTATTACATTAGCATAATGCATGTAAAGACAATTAGAGGTACAGTAATGGTAAATGTTGAGACATTTAAAATATAATTTCCTGATTAACCATTAACATTGACCTACAGCAGAAGTATTTTGGATCTTGGGCCTTCACTGAAAACATTTAAATAAAAAGCAATACAATACATAGGCCAATTAAACTCAGCAAAAAAAGAAACATCCCTTTTTCAGGACCCTGTCTTTCAAAAATCCAAATAACTTCACAGATCTTCATTGGAAAAACACTGTTTCCCATGCTTGTTCAATGAACCATGAATGAACCATGAACAATTAATGAACATGCACCTGTGGAACAGCTTAGTAGGCAATTAAGGTCACAGTTATGAAAAATTAGGACACTGAATAGGCCTTTCTACTGACTCTGAAAAACACCAAAACAAAGATGCCCAGGGTCCCTGCTCATCTGCGTGAACGTGCCTTAAGCATGCTGCAAGGAGTCATGAGGATTGCAGATGTGTCCAGGGCAATAAATTGCAATGCCCGTACTATGAGACGCCTAAGACAGGGAGACAGGACGGACAGCTGATCGTCCTCGCAGTGGCAGACCATGTGTAACAACACCTGCACAGGATCGGTACATCCGAACATCACACCTGCGGGACAGGTACAGGATGGCAACAACAACTGCCCGAGTTACACAAGGACAATCCCACACAATCCCTCCATCAGTGCTCAGACTGTCCACAATAGGCTGAGAGAGGCTGGACTGAGGGTTTGTAGGCCTGTTGTAAGGCATGTCCTCACCAGACATCACCGGCAAAAACGTTGCCTATGGGCACACACCCACCGTCGGTGGACCAGACAGGACTGGCAAAAAGTGCTCTTCACTGACGAGTCACGGTTTTGTCTCACCAGGGGTAATGGTCGGATTCGCGTTTATCGTAGAAGGAATGAGTGTTACACCGAGGCCTGTACTCTGGAATGGGATCGATTTGGAGGTGGAGGATCCGTCATGGTCTGGGGCGATGTGTCACAGCATCATTGGACTGAGCTTGTTGTCGTTGTAGGCCATCTTAATGCTGTGTATTACAGGGAAGACATCCTCCTCCCTCATGAGGTACCCTTCCTGCAGGCTCATCCTGACATGACCCTCCAACATGACAATGCCACCAGCCATACTGCTCGTTCTGTGCATGATTTTCATGTTCTGCCATCGCCTATCAAAGAGCCCGGATCTCAAATCCCATTGAGCACGTCTGGGACCTGTTGGATCGGAGGGTGAGGGCTAGGGCCATTCCCCCCAGAAATGTCCGGGAACTTACAGGTGCCTTGGTGGAAGAGTGGGGTAACATCTCACAGCAAGAACTGGCAGATCTGGTGCAGTCCATGAGGAGATGCACTGCAGTACTTAATGCAGCTGGTGGCCACACCAGATACTGACTGTTACTTTTGTCCCTTTGTTCAGGGACACATTACTCCATTTCTGTTAGTCACATGTCTGTGGAACTTGCTCAGTTTATGTCTCAGTTGTTGAATCTTATTATGTACATACAAATATTTGCACATGTTAAGTTTGCAGAAAATAAATGCAGTTGACAGTGAGAGAGCAGAGTTTAGATTTTTTTTGCTTTGAAATAAACTTGTGGTGACATGATTCTACCACCAAGGGGCAGCACATCTTTCGTGTTTTTCATGTCACATGGACAAGTACAGTGAAATGCCTTTCTTAAAAACTCAAAACCCAACAAAGCAGTAATCATGGTAAAGGCGGAGGACAATGTTCCATCTGTTGCATGTCGCTTATACTGGTCCAGTGATATGAGGGACACAACATGATGATGAAACATGAATTAAATGAACATTAATTATTTCAAACCTATCTAGCTACACATTGACTTGATCTCATTGGCAAATATGGATGATCTTCACTTTAAAGTTCTACACTTTTGCTATTAAAAACAATAAATAAATATGTTTATGTAACAACACAGACATCTCTCAAGAAGTTAGTTAAAAATATATATCTATATATATCTATATATATATATATATATCACCAATCACCACCTTCCGGAGACACCTGAAACCCCACCTCTTTAAGGAATACCTAGGATAGGATAAGTAATCCTTCTCACCCCCCCCCCCTTTTAAGATTTAGATGCACTATTGTAAAGTGACTGTTCCACTGGATGTCATAAGGTGAATGCACCAATTTGTAAGTCGCTCTGGATAAGAGCGTCTGCTAAATGACTTAAATGTAAATGTAAATATATTTCAGGTCGTTATTGTAAAAGAGAATGTGTTCTCAATTACTTACTTGGTTTAATTATTGCAAATACATAATTTAAAAAAATATATTACTGTCATTTGGTCGCCATATTGAATCCAGATATGTGTACCACCTGTGTAATGTCTTATGTGTAATAATGCCATTTAACATTGTAACAAATGAAGAGAATATGGAATACATATGTACAGTGCCTTGCGAAAGTATTCGGCCCCCTTGAACTTTGCGACCTCTTGCCACATTTCAGGCTTCAAACATAAAGATATAAAACTGTATTTTTTTGTGAAGAATCAACAACAAGTGGGACACAATCATGAAGTGGAACGACATTTATTGGATATTTCAAACTTTTTTAACAAATCAAAAACTGAAAAATTGGGTGTGCAAAATTATTCAGCCCCTTTACTTTCAATGCAGCAAACTCTCTCCAGAAGTTCAGTGAGGATCTCTGAATGATCCAATGTTGACCTAAATGACTAATGATGATAAATTCAATCCACCTGTGTGTAATCAAGTCTCCGTATAAATGCACCTGCACTGTGATAGTCTCAGAGGTCCGTTAAAAGCGCAGAGAGCATCATGAAGAACAAGGAACACACCAGGCAGGTCCGAGATACTGTTGTGAAGAAGTTTAAAGTCGGATTTGGATACAAAAATATTTCCCAAGCTTTAAACATCCCAAGGAGCACTGTGCAAGCGATAATATTGAAATGGAAGGAGTATCAGAACACTGCAAATCTACCAAGACCTGGCCGTCCCTCTAAACTTTCAGCTCATACAAGGAGAAGACTGATCAGAGATGCAGTCAAGAGGCCCATGATCACTCTGGATGAACTGCAGAGATCTACAGCTGAGGTGTGACACTCTGTCCATAGGACAACAATCAGTCGTATATTGCACAAATCTTGCCTTTATGGAAGAGTGGCAAGAAGATAGCCATTTCTTAAAGATATCCATAAAAAGTGTTGTTTAAAGTTTGCCACAAGCCACCTGGGAGACACACCAAACATGTGGAAGAAGGTGCTCTGGTCAGATTAAACCAAAATGGAACTTTTTGGCAACAATGCAAAACGTTATGTTTGGCGTAAAAGCAACACAGCTCATCACCCTGAACACACCATCCCCACTGTCAAACATGGTGGTGGCAGCATCATGGTTTGGGCCTGCTTTTCTTCAGCAGGGACAGGGAAGATGGTTAAAATTGATGGGAAGATGGATGGAGCCAAATACAGGACCATTCTGGAAGAAAACCTGATGGAGTCTGCAAAAGAGCTGAGACTGGGATGGAGATTTGTCTTCCAACAAGACAATGATCCAAAACATAAAGCAAAATCTACAATGGATTGGTTCAAAAATAAACATATCCAGGTTTTAGAATGGCCAAGTCAAAGTCCAGACCTGAATCCAATCGAGAATCTGTGGAAAGAACTGAAAACTGCTGTTCATAAATGCTCTCCATCCAACCTCACTGAGCTCGAGCTGTTTTTCAAGGAGGAATGGGAAAAAATGTCAGTCTCTCGATGTGCAAAACTGATAGAGACATACCCCAAGCGACTTACAGCTGTAATCGCAGCAAAAGTTGGCGCTACAAAGTATTAACTTAAGGGGGCTGAATAATTTTGCACGCCCAATTTTTCCGTTTTTGATTTGTTAAAAAAGTTTGAAATATCCAATAAATGTTGTTCCACTTCATGATTGTGTCCCACTTGTTGTTGATTCTTCACAAAAAATGCAGTTTTATACCTTTATGTTTGAAGCCTGAAATGTGGCAAAAGGTCGCAAAGTTCAAGGGGGGCGAATACTTTCGCAAGGCACTGTATTTTACATGTAGATTGATTAGAAAAGGAAATTATAGATCTCACATATGGAATTGTTTGAATAAGGCCCCATTGAATTTCTCAATTCACAAATGACAGAAACATCATTTCCAACAGGACAATATCTGAGAGTTTAAACTTTCCATCATTAGGCACTGAATAGCAGCTATAGCATTAACCTTTGTACCGACTGGGCTGATAATTGGGTGTGTGTAGGCGTGTATGCATAATTATGTATGTGTGTGTATGCTTATTTGTGTTTTTGTATGTTCATACAGTGGGGAGAACAAGTATTTGTTCTGAATAAGTAAATCACATTGTGTGATTTTTAAGTAATTAATTTGCATTTTATTGCATGACATAAGTATTTGATACATCAGAAAAGCAGAACTTAATATTTGGTACAGAAACCTTTGTTTGCAATTACAGAGATGAAAGGTTTCCTGTAGTTCTTGACCAGGTTTGCACACACTGCAGCAGGGATTTTGTCCCACTCCTCCATACAGACCTTCTCCAGATCCTTCAGGTTTCGTGGCTGTCGCTGGGTAATACGGACTTTCAGCTCCCTCCAAAGATTTTCTATTGGGTTCAGGTCTGGAGACTGGCTAGGCCACTCCAGGACCTTGAGATGCTTCTCACGGAGCCACTCCTTAGTTGCCTTGGCTGTGTGTTTTGGGTCGTTGTCATGCTGGAAGACCCAGCCACGACCCATCTTCAATTCTCTTACTGAGGGAAGGAGGTTGTTGGCCAAGATCTCGCGATACATGGCCCCATCCATCCTCCCCTCAATACGGTGCAGTCGTCCTGTCCCCTTTGCAGAAAAGCATCCCCAAAGAATGATGTTTCCACTTCCATGCTTCACGGTTGGGATGGTGTTCTTGGGGTTGTACTCATCCTTCTTCTTCCTCCAAACACGGCGAGTGGAGTTTAGACCAAAAAGCTCAATTTTTGTCTCATCAGACCACATGACCTTCTCCCATTCCTCACCTGGATCATCCAGATGGTCATTGGCAAACTTCAGATGGGCCTGGACATGAGCTGGCTTGAGCAGGGGGACCTTGAGTGCGCTGCAGGATTTTAATCCATGACGGCGTAGTGTGTTACTAATGGTTTTCTTTGAGACTGTGGTCCCAGCTCTCTTCAGGTCATTGACCAGGTCCTGCCGTGTAGTTCTGGGCTGATTCCTCACCTTCCTCATGATCATTGATGCCCCACGAGGTGATATCTTGCATGGAGCCCCAGATCGAGGGGGATTGACCGTCATCTTGAACTTCTTCCATTTTCTAATAATTGCGCCAACAGTTGTTGCCTTCTCACCAAGCTGCTTGCCTATTGTCCTGCAGCCCATCCCAGCCTTGTGCAGGTCTACAATTTTATCCCTGATGTCCTTACACAGCTCTCTGGTCTTGGTCATTGTGGAGAGGTTGGAGTATGTTTGATTGAGTGTGTGGACAGGTGTCTTTTATACCGGTAACAAGTTCAAACAGGTGCAGTTAATACAGGTAATGAGTGGAGAACAGGAGGGGTTCTTTAAGACAAACTAACAGGTCTGTGAGAGCCAGAATTATTACTGGTTGGTAGGTGATCAAATACTTATGTCATGCAATAAAATGCAAATGAATTACTTAAAAATCATACAATGTCATTTTCTGGATTGTTGTTTTAGATTCCGTCTCTCACAGTTGAAGTGTACCTATGATGAAAATTACAGACCTCTACATGCTTTGAAAGTAGGAAAACCTGCAAAATCGGCAGTGTATCAAATACTTGTGTATGTATGTATGTATGTGTGTGTGTGTGTGTGTGTGTGTGGGGGGGGGGGTCGCTCGCTGATTAAGTTTTAGGCGTCTCTGTCCCTATCTCACAAAGGAGAGTTTCCGGAGGCCCACGCTATCCTCCTCTCCCTCCCGGAACTCAGTATGTGGAATAGTCTTCCTGTTGTTTTAAATTCCGCTCCACTCCCCCGCTGCTTCCACCCCCGACCTTTCACCTCCCCGATCTCAGCTGTCAGCTGTCCTTGCCTGTGACAGCTCTCTCCTCTTTCTCCCCGTCTATCTCTCTATCCCATTCTGTTTCTATCACGCTCTCTATCTTTCTCTATCACTCTCTCTCTCCCTCTCTCTTTCTACTCTCTCTCTATACTCTCGCTCTCTCTCTCTTTATTGCCCTATTATTCTACCCATCTCTCCACACAGAGAGTATAGAGAGAGAGACCTTGATTTACAAAGATAGTTTCATGTAAACTGGGATTTGGGGACTGATTTGATTGCATCATGGTGAATTCATAGAGAACATGATGAGTGAAAGGAACATATGGACCCTCTCCCATCAAATCTGTTGACAGGACTCAAGTAACGTGCCTCTGACCCATTCATTCCTACATATCCCAATGGGCACAGTATTACGCACAGCTGATAAATGAACTGTAATGTGAGGAGCAGTTTGTTGTGGCAGTCTCTTCTCTAACATAGTCCAACGTTGTTAGCCCGTTAGGAAAACAAATAATACACTGTCTGTGTTTGTAGCCCACATGCGGATAGCCCATGTTGAAATTTTTCAGGAGTTATGCTGCTCAATCGCTTGCTGTTAACAAGATTGCTTTTAACTTTCTCCTGTAGGTACATTAACACCCTTAAGGGGAGGTAAGGGAATCTCTTATACAGTAGCTGTGTTTGCAAAATGACATGCACTATTTATGGGGATAACAGAGGGGGATCTGAGCACTCCATCAACTCCATTGGTACTATATAATCTAAACGCAGTTTTTCAGATTTATTTTCAAAATCTGTCTAAAACAATATTCAAAGCTTGTAGTTTTAAACAATGGTAACAGACTGGGATGGACAGGACACATCAACCTACTTATGTAATGAAGAATTACAATAAAACAAGAAGGGATTTGATATTACACTGTTGCTTTTTTCATAATTGTAAAATTAACTAGATCAATCATCATCTTTGAGATTTTGAAAAATGACATTTTTACATCAGCAAAAAGTTAGAAGTAATGACGCCCTCGGCTGAATCACTAGCCAGATATGTTTTTAAAGACTGCCTTGAACATCCTCTCTGCCTTTCACAGAGCTCTTCACTCTCTCCAAACACATGCATTGAGCATATCTCTAACTTGAGAACAAGGCACCAAAAAACCTATTGTTTGATATGAGTGTCCGGATGAATCCGTCCTCGCTACTTCCACACCAAATATCTTAGGAAACCATAAACAAATGTCACTTCAATTACTCTTTTCTCTCCAACCCAAGGTTTGGGCCCTTCCACACACCCACACACACAAACACACACACTCACACATTAAAATAGAGTGAAAAGAAGAGGAAATCTTGAGTGGCTTTGAAAAGAGCGATTGGGAGAAGCCTCTTGTGCCGGGAGATAGGGAAGATGTGAATAACAAGCATAGGGAAACAGCAGCCGACACAAAGTGGACTGGAGTAGCCATTCTCTCTGCCCGGGTTGAGTCTCCTCAAGGGGGGGCCGGGGTCTTCAGGAGCCCGAGACCTGCGCTTAATGAGAAATTCCTGGGGATTTAGAGGGGAGCAGAGGTCTTCATTTTCTCACTGCGCACATGGCCCCCAATACCGGGAGGTGCAGGCTCCTTTTGAGGAGCTCTGGGCCCTAAAGGAGCGGAGCCCCTATTCAGAGAGCTGGGGGCCTGCTGGATTATGTATATGAGCTGTGTCTCATAGGGCCACAGCCTGCCACATTGCTGAAGGAACCTGTGTAGGCGAGGGGAGAGGGGGCTGTGCCTGCGTTGCCTACCGCAGCTGCATGCGTGATGGTGAGTGCCCAGCGCTGGCCCTGGGGGCCCCTGACTAAGAGGCCCCTACAGCTGGCCCCTTGGCTCGGCCCCGGAACCAGCAGGCCGGACACTGTGCCAGATCTTTGCGGTGGACCGACTCGGACCCGTCACAAACAACCCCACTGGGCTGCTGACGGCTGCATTGCTGGGCCTGGAGCTGGAGACAGTGTCCCGCCAGGACCCTGCTCCTCAGGACCCCAGAGAGAAGGCCGGGGCTGGCCTACATGAGGCCCGTCCAGTCCAAACCGCCTGTCAGGACTAGAGCACAAAGCACAGTAAGGGACTATGCCAGAAGAATTTGCTCCACTCTTTCACCGTGGACAGGGATGCCTCTGAATTAACAGTAGAGAGTTTAGCTAGGGGTGCTTTTACATGGATCAGGCACAAAAAGAGATTTGATAAGATGTTGAAAATCAAACCTTGATGTTAAAAATGTTAGAATACAATATTGTCGGCCTATACAGTTCTCCCAAAGGCATTTATGTTTACATGTATACTCATGGCTCTATTCAATCAGAACCGCTTTAGCCAACATCCACACAGAGGTTGTTTTGGCGGTGTCGGAGGTGGAACTGAGTTAGAGCTGCCAAATCAACAAGTGGCTCCTGGCATTATACCTAAAGCAGACATTGCCATTGGCTGCAGGGAGTCGCATGAACAGATATCCCATGCAGCCTTATTTACAAGTTCAAACACTGGAATGTGAGAATCTACACCACCATTAGGCTGATGGAAACACAAATGATTTTGTTGAATGATTTTTAAATTTGAGCGTAATTTTTCTACATAGCATTTTCTCGTTCTGAACTTCAAACTCAAGTGGGGCGGGTGTAGCTTCGTGATAGTGATCGCAAGAGCAGCTACTCACCGATTTGACGGCTTCAACGCAGTTCCACCTCTGACACAGCCAAAACATCGCCGGTTAATGCTTGATCTGATTGAATGTAGGCCTTAGACGCCACACATAGACACAGTCATCTTACTTTTAGCTATGGAATGTACCATTTATGGAATTGGAATTGACCCCAACTCTGATTAGCTTCATAAACTCTGAAATAAACTGTCTCTTTAGCAGACACTCTTTTACTGCTCTGTTTCCTCAGTGACCAGCACAAAAGTGTATGGCGTCTCTGAGACCAAGGTGTCCTCCACAGACCAGCCAGCCTTCAACGAGTCTATTACCACCCACACCAAGATGAGGAAACCCAAATCTCAATCTGGAGCCAGACAAAGGCACAGATACAGACATAGCACTATGCTATCTCTCTCTGGTAAAACAATAAACATCCTATTTATTTAGAGGATACGTTTTACCATCGGGTACAAATAAAGAGATTTGCACTAAGAGGTCCTTCTTCTAGAAACCCATAGTCTAATTAATTTGTTTATTAAGGAGAGAGAAAAAAAGGTTTTGGCCTCCTTTCCTTTTGCTTATTTCCAGTCAGGTTTAATGTGCATTTGGCCTGGACAATGGCTGGCCAATTCATATGCAAAGGCAAGGTATATGGAGCGAGCCAGTTTTGCAGCCAGTTACACAGACTCTGATTGAGGGGCACTGGGTCATGACGGTGTCCCCTCCAACCTCACCCAGCACTCCCCTTCAGCCTGTTGTGGTCACCTCCCACCCCTCTGAACCCCCCAAAAACGGAGGTTCTGCCCAGAGGGGCGCGGGGGGACAAAGCCTGCAGCCGTGAAATGGTCCTTGTAAAAGACTGGCGCTGTCCTCTCATTGAGATGTCAATCTGCATCGCAGCACTGTGAGATGAGCTCTGTCATAGCTTGAGATAGACTAATAGTAGGGAGTCTAGATTGAGGGGTGATGGGGGCGGGTGTGTAAAGGGGGAGGGGGAGTGATGACCTAATACTAACCAAGTCCCTCTCTATTCTTCCCTCTGGCTCTGCTAAAGAGGCCTAACTGACACTCCCACCACCCCTAAATACGATCCCTGCAGCACCATGGTTACAGACCCATCAAGTCCAAATGTGGGGAATGGAGGAGAAGGAGAAGAGGCAGATTGTATTGCAACCATACAGAGCCTTTCTCTTTATTCATGTCTGTATCCAATAACATACTGCATTAAAACTCAGCATCATGGGAACATACTTGGGAGATAAGCAAATAAATATTCCAAGATAATATCTGTTGATATTATTATCTATTATATTATTATTTTTTAAACATGTGTATTATTTTCTAAACATACAAAAATGCCATGACAAAAATAGGGTTAAGCCACCTGGATGTATATGTTTGGCTGATAAGGACTAGTCTGAGAGAAGTCTAACCATCTTTAAGGTTTCAGTAGCTAGATTAAGATTAAGGGGTTAATTCATGACCATAGAGTCTAGCTGCAGCAGGGTTAAATCTTCATCATCGTTGTCAAAACTGATTGACATGAACGTCTGTCAGATGCCAGACCATTGGACTTGCTGAAGTTGTGACAGGAGGGCAGCAGTGCATGTGTGTGTGTGTGTGTGTGTGTGTGTGTGTGTGTGTGTGTGTGTGTGTGTGTGTGTGTGTGTGTGTGTGTGTGTGTGTGTGTGTGTGTGTGTGTGTGTGTGTGTGTGTGTGTGTGTGTGTGTGTGTGTGTGTGTGTGTGTGACCGAGAGAGAGGGCACAAGAGAGAAAGAGAGATGTCAAAATCCCACATCTATCAGGACAATAAGGCTGGCTGGGAATAGAATGTGGGAGCGACAGAGAGACAGAGAGAGACAAAGAGATAGTGTGGGAGATGGAGACACATAGAATTAAGACGTGACGGAGACAGGGAGACAGAGGGAGAATTAAACGAAAGCAGGGACACACGATTAGAGGAAAATCCTAGTGACAGAGAAAGTATGGGAGGTAGAGACATATATTTGTTTATTTGATCCCCATTAGCTTTTGCAGAAGCATCAGCAACTATTCCTGGGGTCCATAAAAAATGTAACATGAGAAGTAACAAAACACTAATCCACTGATAGACAAGAACAGTCACACAAACTTAAAATACAGCGATACACAACAAATACAACTAAAAAACAATATAAATAATACAACAAAAACTGATGTGTGTGTGTGTGTGTGTGTGTGTGTGTGTTTGTGTGTCCCCTCACAGTCCCCGCCGTTCCAGGAGATGTTGTTTCATCTGTTTTTTAAAGGTCATTTTGCTGTTTGCTTCAGTAATTGGTTATGGATAGGAGTTTTGTGTGATCATGGCTCTGTATAATACTGTGCGGGTCCATGTTTTGGACTTGGAAGAGACCCCTGGTGCATGTCTTGTGGGGTATGTATTGGTGTCTGAGCTGAATGTTATTTGATTATGCAGACAATCTGGAATTCTCATCACAGTAATATTTCTCATAAAAACTGGAAGAGAAGCAGTTAAAAATATTTTCTGCAGTGGGCTATATCAAGGTCACACAGAGTGATTCTTGGTAGTCTTAAACAAATCTACTTTGAAACAAAAGTATACACTTCACACACATGGTTTCGGCATTTAAAAAAAGAAGATACCTGTACAATGTCAGATATAGAGTTAACATGTATTTCATTTTGAGTTTGCACCAAAGACTGAAATATAACAAAACTGTTTGACATAGAAACACGGAATTTTCATCTGTAAAAAAAATAAACATGATTAATCATGAAATTATGAAAAATATGAATAACATTCCGCCCATGAGGCCTAAGAGGGCACTTTTGGTCATTGACATCAAGAAAACGCTACTCTCTCATCAACCCTCAACCAGGAAAGACTGGCATACATCTTGTTGATGTTAGTTCTGTAGGTGCAGTTAAGGGCAAGGTGTGCTGTTCTGTTTTGAGCCAGCTGCAGGTGTTTCTGTGCTGGACCATACCATACTACAGGACAGTAATCAAGATAGGACAACACCAGAACCTGAACAACTAGTACAGTTGATTTTTGTGTCAAAAATGCTATCATATTTTTATAACATCTTCACAACCTCACCATGATATTGAATATGTCTTGACCATGATAATTGACCTTTGTTGTGTCCGTGACTATCATTAAATGTGAATTTAATGATAGTCTATTATTTTATAAAATAAATTCTCTATGTGTAATTATTATTACATGATTAAACTAATCATGTCAACTTTATTTAACTAGGAAGTTGGGGCACCACGGGAAAAATGTTTATAGAGTCTCTATTTCCCGAATCGACTCATCAGATATTTTCATATCTTATCAAAACAGCCACTTATTAATGAATTATTATTACCTCATCAGTTCTCATTACTAAACGTTGCAAACACTTGGATATCTGCACGAACCCTAGCCTAAATGATGAATCAGCAATATACAAATTGGCTTAATTATTTATTTACTAACTAACTAAATAATCAAAGAAAAACATTATTTTTTATTTAATTAGGCAGGACAGTTAAGAACAACTTCTTATTTTCAATGATAGCCTAGGAACTGCCTGTTCAGGGGCAGAATGTCATATTTGTATCTTGTCAGCTCGGTCACTAGTCCAATGCTCTAACCACTAGGCTACCCTGCCGCCCCAGGGTATCAAACAACAGTAGATATTTGGGTTACTACATGATACAAAGAAAAAGTCCCTAGCGGACAAAGCCGATATGACAGCTTGGGGTGGAGACTGAGAAAGAGCGGGAAAGACCAAATGGATTCACTACACACAGTTGATAATTATATTAATTGAAATACTAATCCTTTGCACATGAACAGCTGCTCATTAATAATTGCAATGTATATATTTACGCCCGTATGTCGTTGTTGTATTCTCTGTTGGAATTGCCAGTAAAACTGCTGGAGAGTCAGTTCCTCAGAGAGTCTCTGGTTAACTTCCCCAGAAGTCACAATGTCCTTCATGGTTGTAGCTTTCTCTGAGGCTCTGGATAGTGTCTGCTGTAATGGATACGTCAGGCCTACAGATGATCGTTGCATAGAATAGATGCTTCCGCGGTTGTCGGTATTCTTGTACTAGACTTCTTGTACTAGACTTATTCTTGTGCAGACTAGTAATTATACATCTAGGATTTGCTCTTATTCTGTAGTGATCGATTGTCTCAGAGTTTAACCATTTCCAGCCATGTAGCCAAAACTACAGCTGTATGTTCTCTTTGGCCTATAGAGTTGTAGCTCTTAAGCATTTCAAAATGTAGCGACAGCTCCATATTTTTTGGTCTAATGTAAATTTCATCAGGAGTGGTTTTAAACACTTCTGAGAAAAGGGCGGTCCATGACGCCGACGTAATGTCTATGCTCATGTGGGTGTGGTTACTGACTGGGTAAAACTTTGCATGAAAACCCATATTTTCTCATTTAGAAGGTTAACATCACATTACATTTCATGTTTAATGTTTAATCACATACGTTTCACAATATTTAGATGTAAACCTGACATCTGGGAAATGTACACTTTAAGAGATAGAGTTACGTGTGTTTCCTGTCCTTCATGAGATCACCAAATGAAACACACTCATATTGACTGTCCCTTAAGAGTCCACGGACCACTCCCACATTCTCAAAATTAGAAATATTGTTTCAACTTTTGATGTCTAAGTGTCTCTCTGTGTTCCACAGTTTCCATTCCAAACTCGGACACTACAGAGCATAGGGGCAGCGTATTTTACCTACAATAAGAGTTTAGCTTCCTCAACTTGCTCAATGGACACACCCTTTATGCACAACTCCAGTTGAGGTTTAGGCGTTGTCTTTTTAATGTTTGAACCAAATACAAAAGCTTTTAGTTTAGATGTATTTAAGACCAGTTTATTATGAATCACCCATTCTGATACTGACTCTAACTCCTTATTTATAATTTCAGTGAGCTCACTGGCTTTGGGTGCTGACATGTAGTGAAGAATCATCCACACAAATAGTCATTTTAGCTTTGTGTAAGAACAGTGGCAAATCATTTGTAAAAAAAAATAGAGAAAATTAAAGGCCCAAGGCAACTGCCCTGAAGGACACCGCACTGCACATGCAGTATCTGATGTTAGAGAATCTTCCATTGAAGAACACTCTCTTGGTTCTATTAAATAAATAACTCTCCAACCATGTGTGGACAGGTGATTTAAATCCATAGCAAGTGCGTTTCTTCAATAACAATTTATGATCCACAACATCAAAGGCTGCACGGAAATCTAACAATACAGCTCCAACTATAATTTTATTATCCATTTATTTTAACCAACCATCTGTCATCTGAGTCAATGCAGTACATACACTACATTTACATTTACATTTAAGTCATTTAGCAGACGCTCTTATCCAGAGCGACTTACATTCAAAAGTTTGGGGTCACCTAGAAATGTCCTTGTTTGTGAAAGAAAAGCTCATTTTTTGTCGATTAAAATAACATCAAATTGATCAGAAATAAAGTGTAGACATTGTTAATGTTGTAAATGGCTATTGTAGCTGGAAACAGATTATTTTTAATGGAATATCTACACAGGCATACAGAGGCCCATTATCAGCAACCATCACTCCTGTGTTCCAATGGCACGTTGTGTTAGCTAATCAAAGTTTATCATTTTAAAAGGCTAATTGATCATTAGAAAACCCTTTTGCAGTTATGTTAGCACAGCTGAAAACGGTTGTTCTGATTAAAGAAGCAATAAAACTGGCCTTCTTTAGACTAGTTGAGTATCTGGAGCATCAGATTACAGCCTCAAGATTTTCAGAAACAAATAACTTTCTTCTGAAACTCGTCAGTCTATTCTTGTTCTGAGAAATGAAGGCTATTCTATGCGAGAAATTGCCAAGAAACTGAAGATCTCGTCCAATGCTGTGTACTAGTCCCTTCACAGAACAGAGCAAACTGTCTCTAACCAAAATAGAAAGAGAAGTAGGAGGCCCCGGTGCATAACTGAGCAAGAGGACAAGTACATTCGAGTTTGAGAAACAGATGCCTCACAAGTCCTCAACTGGCAGCTTCATTAAATAGTACTTGCAAAATGCCAGTATACATTCTGAAAGTCAGTAGTGAACTTGTTCTCTGAAAAATAGCATTGTATTTGGTCAAACACAATTCTCTCCATCAGTTCACGAAGAACAGGCAGCAATATGGTAGCAAAGAGAAAGAGGATGTATTGCAATGGTTTCATGGAAATATCTGTATTTGTTTAATGTAAAGTGCAGCCTATGCATGCAAATGGGAGACTGAATTGCATTGAAGTGAGCTGGTAGAGAAAGGAAAGAGTCCGAGTGTGAGACTGACATGGCAGCATGTATTTGCATGGGGCCTCTGAGTTGGAGAGTGACGGGGGAATGTGATAGGAAAACAAATGTGTGCTGATAGCTTTTACATGGCACTAACTCACATCAAGACATCTCAGAGAGAGGAGAGAACGAAAATATAGAAAATAGCAGAAATAGAGGATAGACAAGGTGAAATGGCAGAGTGGAAAGCTCACGTCCCTGGGCAGTATTTAAGGTTAGACAGATGCACGCATTCACGCACACGCACACGCACACACACACACACACACACACACACACACACACACACACACACACACACACACACACACACACACACACACACACACACACACACACACACACACACACACACACACACACACACACACACACACACACACACACACACACACAAACCCATTGACACCTGAGATGAGGCTAAGATGAGCAGGGCTGAGCTGAACCCTAACCTCTGACCTTGACCACAGCCGGTGGGAAGATTCTCCCTTCCTGTCCCTGGTTCCCACCGGGAGTCCTGACCCACCGGAACACGGTCCTTTTCTCCCTACGGGCCCACTATTACCTCCTCCAAACACATGCACACAAACACTAGTCCATCTCATCCCATCCTCCAGTCATAACCCATAAATCAATTAATCACATTCATTCATAATTGAATCAATAACCTATCCCATTCCTCAAACTCCTTACTAACCACTACTCCCTAGCCTCTGTTCCAATCCACACTTACTGAAATCCCTCCCATCCGCTCCCCATAGCAATCAACCCCTAACTCCTCTTACCCACTTCTTCTCCTCCACTCCTCTGACATCCCGGCCCCCTCTTCCTAAGAAGGATGACACCATTAATTAGAGCCCACCACGTCGCTCACGTGTTCAGGCAAGGCTCAATGTCTACAACAGTGACCAAGGGAGGGTTGACTGAGCCCCAGGTCACCCACGCCTTTGTACTCTGTTTTGGGGTTCTTGCAGGACAGTCACTGGGCTTTAAACTACCTTCTCAGTCGGCTCTTTGTGCCGAGCTGCTACACCATTTTACGACCATTCATTTCACGATCATTGACGAACTGGAACACCCCCTGAGGTACGAAACTCGGACTGGGACCTGGTTGCTGCAGCTGATGGAATTGTCTTCCTCTGTTTGTTGTTGTAAGGAGACACAAGGAGGGTTTTGGAGGGAGAGCTGCAGAGGAAACAAAGTTCTTCAAAGACGACAAAGTGATGGCGTGTCAATGTGGCTGTGATTTTGTTTGTTGAATAAATTAACCAGACAGTGACATTGGAGGAGTCAGGAGGAAGACAGGCGCTCTTAACTGTTGTTAACCAGGCCCTTTTTTTTTCCAGATGGTGGATGAGGGAGAACAAACATTTTTTAAACGGTGAAAGTGTTTTTCGTAGAATTTGACACACTGGTTTTGGAATCTTGGCACAATCAAATTTGTGGGAGAAAATGTCAACATGTCTCATTTGAGAACAAAAAAAGTATCCTAAAGTTTATAGTATTTAACAATTCTGTGGCCCGTGTTTTTACAGGCATACTACCTCTGTGAGCCCCCTTTGTGACACACGTCTCTCTGTCTCTCTCTCTCACGAACGCATGCACACACGGACTTACACAAACACACCGAGTGAGGGAGAAAGAAAGAAAAAAAGAAAGAGTGTAGCTTGTGAGACATCCCCAAGCAATGTAATGAAAGCTAAAAAGCGACAAAAGCTTGTAGCATGACATGTGGAACAACTTTGGTCTCGGAGACTGTGACAGAGAATGCAAAACTATTCCCCGAATCGCATGTTCAAAAATGGGCTATGTATATTTCGGTCCTGTTGGTGGCTAGCCTTCTGGGACTGGCTCGTTTGTTTAGACTGGAGGCAGTAGTAATGTGGTGGAGAACAACCTAGGAGACTAGCCAGGAATGTGGCCCATAGCACTCCTCAGGCCCCATCAAAGCCTTGCTGTACCTCTTCCTCCCGGCCCAGGACACTACCGTCCTTCTCAGGAGGGTCCCACGACTTCTCTCTCCTCATCCCCCTCTCTCCGCTTTCTCATTCCCTCCATCCCTCCACCCACAGACAAGAAAGGGGGACTTTTCTAGGCCTTCTCCTCCCTTTCTCCTCCTCCGCCGCCCAAGCTAGAACAATGAGGAACAGTGTGGGATGAATCCAGGGAGCTCGCCTCTGGCTACCAACATCCTGGACTTCCTCCCCTCTCACCTTTTAATTGGTCACACTGCCTGGTGCTGTGTGATGCCTCTGTATTCCACCCAGTGGCGTTGGTTGTGCTAGGCTGGGACCTCTTAGCCTCCAGACAGAGGGGCTCCTGTACTGGGTGTGCTGGGCTTTCCATGATGGAGCCTTGCTAGTTACTTACCTGTCTGTCTGCATGGCTAGTTATTATTGCTATTGTGCAGTATGGGTTCATATATAAATGTTAAGGGGGAAAAATATAAATTAGGCGTATTGTTGTAAATGCTTGAACATTTATCTCTCTCTCCTTTCTCTCACCTCTCTCTTTCTATCTGTCATCTCTCCCCATCTTTCCCTCCCCCCTTCAATCTCATGTCCTCCCAACCCTCACCCCCCCATCCCATCCCCCCTCTCCGGTGTAGTTGGCCCGTGGTGCTGTGTGGTCAGGTCGCTGAGCTCAGCTTGTCCCCGACAGCTTGACTCCCCCGGTCACAAGGGCTCTCCCAACAGCACCAGTCTCAACTCTGGGAGACTGACTGGGGGAGGTGGATGGGTGACCCGTGTGTGTGTGTGTGTGTGTGTGTGTGTGTGTGTGTGTGTGTGTGTGTGTGTGTGTGTGTGTGTGTGTGTGTGTGTGTGTGTGTGTGTGTGTGTGTGTGTGTGTGTGTGTGTGTGTGTGTGTGTGTGTGTGTGTGTGTGTGTGTGTGAGTGAGACCTGGATTGTCACGACAGCTGGGTCCTCAGAAGCGGCAGATTAAAGTAAAACAATGAGGTAGAACAAACATGTCTCCCTGAGAGGATTGAAACAGACAGGGCTTTCTCTTTCCCAGAGATCTCAAACAAACAAAGAAAACAACCTGATCACACAGTCATGTACACATACACACACAGCCTACCTGTCCTTGTCTTTCCATCCAGGCAGAAGAACTGTCACCTCTCGTCCTTGACCTCACTACCAACAGACCACCACCGGACCCCCACTCACACCCACCTCGGCTGCCACTCCCTGTGCCGAGGCTGACCTGGGCCTTTGGAGAAATGGAGACTGGGCTGTTTTTTTGGGCTGTTTGTTTGCCCAGATCTGTGTGTGTGATAGTGATTGATTGAGTGAGTGAGAGAGTCACTTACTTTGGCAATGTTAACATAAACTCAGCAAAAAAAGAAATGTCCCTTTTTCAGGACCCTGCCTTTCAAAGACAAAAATCCAAATAACTTCACAGATCTTCATTGTAAAGGCTTTAAACACTGTTTCCCATGCTTGTTCAATTAACCATAAACAATTCATGAACATGCACCTGTGGAACGGTAGGCAATTAAGGTCACAGTTATTAAAACTTAGGACACTACAGAGGCCTTTCTACTGACTCTCTCAAAATAAATATGCCCAGGGTCCCTGCTCATCTGCGTGAATGTGCCTTAGGCATGCTGCAAGGAGGCATGAGGACTGCAGATGTGGACAGGGCAATACATTGCAGGCCTTACAGGCCTGTTGTAAGGCAGGGCCTCACCAGACATCACCGGCAACAACGTTGCCTATGGGCACAAGCCCACCATCACTGGACCAGACAGGACTGGCAAAAGTGCTCTTCACTGACGAGTCACGGTTTTGTCTCACCAGGGGTGATGGTCGGATTCGCGTTTATCGTCAAAAGAATGAGCGTTACACCGAGGCCTGTACTCTGCAGCGGGATCGATTTGGAGGTGGAGGTTCCGTCATGGTCTGGGGCAGTGTGTCACAGCATCATCAGACTGAGCTTGTTGTCATTGCAGGCCATCTTAACGCTGTGTATTACAGGGAAGACATCCTCCTCCCTCATGTGGTACCCTACCTGCAGGCTCATCCTGACATGACCCTCCAGCATGACAATGTCACCAGCCATACTGCTCTTTATGTGTGTGATTTTCTGCAAGACAGGAATGTCAGTGTTCTGCCATGGCCAGTGAAGAGCCCGGATCTCAATCCCATTGAGCACGTCTGGGACCTGTTGGATCGGAGGGTGAGGGCTAGGGCCATTCCCCCCAGAAATGTCCGGGGAACTTGCAGGTGCCTTGGTGGAAGAGTGGGGTAACATCTCACAGCAAGAACTGGTAAATCTGTTGCAGTCCATGAGGAGGAGATGCACTGCAGTACTTACAGTTTTTCTCAATTGCTAAAACACAATTTCTGAAACCTTGCTCCATTTCCTGAAAACATTAAACACAAAATCTCATCTTCAAGCACTATTTACATAACCTTTGACTCCTCTTGCAAAATGAAACATTCGCCTCAAAACAGTTTTACCTGTGTTCAAAATCCAACACTGCTCTCAAATCATAAACAAAGTGATCAAAAGGATATACACTCTCAAGCAGTCAATAAACAATACACCGAAAAATAGAAAACACATTGTTCAAAACATACAATTCTCAGGGAGAAGTACATTTTTAATCTTTGTCTTTTGATGAACGAAAACACAATTGTGTTCTTTACTGTATTCTAAAGAATATACTTTTGGTTCGCATATGTTTATGGTTTTGTTGTATGCTACTGTATACAACAGTAATGTTTGGCCTAATAAATATTTTCTGTTTCTACATTGCATTGGTGTTTATAGTGTACTTGTTACTCCTCTCAGCAGATTACTTTCACTGTAGAACATTGTATTGGAATGTAGATACTGTATAAGCCCATGAAAGACCAAAGAGCTTTAGATTTAGAACAACAGTGTTTACGTGGTATATCCAAAAATGTACTATTATGAAAGCAGTTTGCCATTTGATGCAAATGCTTAATTCTGACATGTGTTTATGGCATTTTGAATGCAGTGATACATTTTGAAGGAGATGTGAGTCATTTTGCATTTTGTGTGTGCAGTTTTGGGAATTGTGTGTAGAGTTTTGAAAAAAAGGAGACAGTTTTGAAAACGTGTGTAAGCAGTTGGAAAAAACTGTAATAAATTGAAAGCACAATGTTTAGGGCCATACAATTCATCCATTGTACAGTATACAGCCTACAATGCACTGTACTATAGTATCCATTCTCAGACTTTCTCCTTCCCACCTTCAACAACCTGTTTGCTCACTGAACTGGCTTATATTGGTTGTGTCGCATCATTTGACACAGGTTAAATACATTTTGAGTAATTGTGTTCAATCAATGACATATGTTCTCTATTTGTATTTGATTGTTGCCACTTTTGTTTACCAGTATGGATGACATGTGCATTAGAGTGCAGAATGTGTTTTGAGAATGAGAATGTGTTTGGAGTTTTGCTGAAAAGTCTAAGTGAGATCTGCAAATTGTGTTTTATCATGTGAAATGGTTTAAGCTATTGACAACAGACTGCATAATTAGCTAAATCAGTCCAGGCAACTGAGAACTTTGTTCAGCCAATGGGTCTTTGTGTTTTAGCAATTGAGAAAAATTGTAATGCAGCTGGTGCCCACACCAGACTGTTACTTTTGATTTTGACCTCCCGCCCCCTTGGGACACATTATTCCATTACTGTTAGTCACATGTCTGTGGAACCTGTTCAGTTTATATCTCAGTTGTTGAATTTTGTTATGTTCATACAAATATTAGCACATGTTAAGTTTGAGAGGGCAGTGAGAGGGTGTTTCTTTTTTTGCTGAGTTTATGTTTCCCATGCCTATAAAACCCATTGGGGAGAGAGAGAGAGAGAGAGAGAGAGAGAGAGAGAGAGAGAGAGAGAGAGAGAGAGAGAGAGAGAGAGAGAGAGAGAGAGAGAGAGAGAGAGAGAGAGAGAGAGAGAGAGAGAATCAAGATCTGCCAGTTTGTATTAATTCACCTCCTCTGGGTGTCTCTCTGGTTCTGTATGTGAGAGCTAGCTCCTGCCCATCTCTGTGTTTCCTGCAGCCCAGTGGCGGTGAAGCCAGATGGGGCAGGCAGGTGGGGCACCCAGGCCTGAGTCTCTCCTGGAGCTAGGCTCTCCCCTGGAGGGGCTCCTGGACCCCATGGGGTTGGTGTGAGTTCCCACGTAGCAGATGAGATGGATGGGGAGACCCCCCCTGGGACTTATCTCCCCAATCCAGATTGTAGGAGGTGGGAGGATCATATTACACTCCTATGTGGTATTTGGGGTTTAAAAAAGTTAACAATCTAGATTCTTGATGGTTTTATTCAAACCAGCTAAACTCATTAAAACCTTTTTTTTACGTACATTTATACATGTACAGTTGAAGTTGGAAGTTTGTCAACAAACTATAGTTTTGGCAAGTCGGTTAGGACATATACTTTGTGCATGACACAAGTAATTTCTCCAACAATTGTTTACAGACAGGTTATTTCACTTATTTATTTATTTATTTTATTTCACCTTTATTTAACCAGGTAGGCAAGTTGAGAACAAGTTCTAATTTACAATTGAAACCTGGCCAAGATAAAGCAAACCAGTTCGACACATACAACAACACAGAGTTACACATGGAAAACATACAGTCAATAATACAGTAGAAAAATACGTCTATATACAATGTGAGCAAATGAGGTGAGATAAGGGAGGTAAAGGCAACAAAAAAAAGGCCATGGTGGCGAAGTAAATACAATATAGCAAGTAAAGCACTGGAATGGTAGATTTGAGGTAGAAGAATGTGCAAAGTAGAGATAGAAATAATGGGGTGCAAAGGAGAAAAATAAATAAATACAGTAGGGGGAGAGGTAGTTGTTTGGGCTAAATTATAGATGGGCTATGTACAGGTGCAGTAATCTGTGAGCTACTCTGACAGCTGGTGCTGAAAGCTAGTGAGGGAGATGTGTTTCCAGTTTCAGAGATTTTTGTAGTTCGTTCCAGTCAGAGAACTGGCAGTCAGAGAACTGGCAGCAGAGAACTGGAAGGAGAGGCGACCAAAGGAAGAATTGGTTTTGGGGGTGACCAGAGAGATATACCTTCTGGAGCGCATGCTACAGGTGGGTGCTGCTATGGTTTGAAGCGAGGGCCAGCCAATGAGAGCGTACAGGTCGCAGTGGTGGGTAGATTATGGGGCTTTGGTGACAAAACGGATGGCACTGTGATAGACTGCATCCAAAATATTGAGTAGGGTATTAGAGGCTATTTTGTAAATGACATCGCCAAAGTCGAGGATCGGTAGGATGGTCAGTTTTACAAGGGTATGTTTGGCAGCATGAGTGAAGGATGCTTTGTTGCGAAATAGGAAGCCAATTCTAGATTTAACTTTGGATTAGAGATGTTTGATGTGAGTCTGGAAGGAGAGTTTACTGTCTAACCAGACACCTAGGTATTTGTAGTTGTTCACATATTCTAAGTCAGAACCGTCCAGAGTAGTGATGTTGGACGGGTGGGCAGGTGCAGGCAGCGATCGGTTGAAGAGCATGCATGCAGAGCATGCATAGTTTTACTTGTATTTAAGAGCAATAGGAGGCCACGGAATGAGAGTTGTATGACATTGAAGTTCGTCTGGAGGGTTGTTAACACAGTTTCCAAAGAAGGGCCATAAGTATACAGAATGGTATCGTCTGCGTAGAGGTGGATCAGAGACTCACCAGCAGCAAGAGCGACATCATTGATGTATACAGAGAAGAGAGTCGGTCCAAGAATTAAACCCTGAGGCACCCCCATAGAGACTGCCAGAGACCCGGACAACAGGCCCTCTGATTTGACACACTGAACTCTATCAGAGGAGTAGTTGGTGAACCAGGCGAGGCAATCATTTGAGAAACCAAGGCTATCGAGTCTGCCGATGAGGATGTGGTGATTGACAGAGTCGAAAGCCTTGGCCAGATCAATGAATATGGCTGCACAGTATTGTTTCTTATCGATGGCGGTTAAGATATCGTTTAGGACCTTAAGCGTGGCTGAGGTGCACCCATGACCAGCTTTGAAACCAGATTGCATAGCGGAGAAGGTATGTTGGGATTCGAAATGGTCTGTAATCTGTTTGTTGACTTGGCTTTCGAAGACCTTAGAAAGGCAGGGTAGGATAGAAATAGGTCTGTAGCAGTTTTGGTCAAGAGTGCCCCCCCTTTAAAGAGGGGGATGACTGCAGCTGCTTTCCAATCTTTGGGAATCTTTGGGAACAGGCTAGTAATAGGGGTTGCAACAATTTCGGCAGATAATTTTAGAAAGAAAGGGCCCAGATTGTCTAGCCTGGCTGATTTGTAGGGGTCCAGATTTTGCAGCTCTTTCAGAACATCAGCTGACTGGATTTGGGAGAAGGCAGGCAATGAGGCAGTGATCACTGAGATTTTGGTTGAAAACAGCAGAGGTGTATTTAGAGGGCAAGTTGGTTAGGATGATATCTATGAGGTTGCCCGTGTTTACGGCTTTGGGGTGGTACCTGGTAGGTTCATTGATAATTTGTGTGAGATTGAGGGCATCAAGCTTAGATTGAAGGATGGCGGTGGGGTGTTAAGCATGTTCCAGTTTAGGCCGCCTAGCAGCACGACCTCTGAGGATAGATGGGGGCAATCAGTTCACATATGGTGTCCAGAGCACAGCTGGGGGAAGAGGGTGGTCTATAGCAGGCGCCAACAGTGAGAGACTTGTTTTTAGAGAGGTGGATTTTTAAAAGTAGAAATTGTTTTGGGGTACACACCTCTGCAGGCTATCTCTGCAGTAGATTGCAACACCACCCCCTTTGGCCATTCTATCTTGTCTGAAAATGTTGTAGTTAGGGATGAAGATTTCAGAATTTTTGGTGGTCTTCCTAAACCAAGATTCAGACATGGCAAGGACATCCAGGTTGGCAGAGTGTGCTAAAGCAGTGAATAAAACAAACTTAGGGAGGAGGCTTCTAATGTTAACATGCATGAAACCAAGGCTATTACGGTTACAGTAGTCATTTACATTTACATCAAAAGAGAGCGCCTGGGGAATAAGAGTGGAGCTAGGCACTGCACGGCCTGGATTCACATCACCAGAGGAACAGAGGAGGAGTAGGATAAGGGTACAGCTAAAAGCTATGAGAATTGGTTGTCTAGAACGTCTGGAACAGAGAGTAAAAGGAGGTTTCTGGGGGCGATAAAATAGCTTCAAGGTATAATGTACAGACAAAGTTATGGTAGGATGTGAATACAGTGGAGGTAAACCTAGGTATTGAGTGATGATGACAGAGATATTGTCTCTAGAAACATCATTGAAACCAGGTGATGTCATCGCATGTGTGGGTGGTGGAACTGAGAGGTTAGATAAGGTATAATGAGCAGGGCTAGAGGCTCTACAATGAAATAAGCCAATAAACACTAACCAGAACAGCAATTGACAAGGCATATTTACATTAAGGAGAGGCATGCTTAGTCGAGTGATCATAAGGGTCCAGTGAGTAGTGAGGTTGGTTGGGGTCACGGAGATTCAGACGGCTAGCCGGGCCATCGGTAGCAGGCTAGCATAGGATTGAGGTTTGTTTTTAGCCACCTCGTGCGTTTCCATCGGTAGATTAGTGGGGTTCCGTGTGGTAGAGGTGATCAATCCAATTGGCAAGATAGATATAGTTATGGTGACCCAAGAAAAATAGTCCGATAGACCTATTCAGACAGCTAACGATTAGCGGGCCGCAGATATGGGCGTTCAGGTAACGTCGCGATGGAGGGGCCAATTGGATAACTCCCTCGGGCAGATAACATCGGTAGGCCGGTGGGCCCGGTGGGACTCCGCATCGGCAGTAAAACGGGTCCAGATAGGTGATTGTAGCCCAGGAGTGGCTGATGGAACTCTTCAGCTGTCTAGCTCCGGAATAATTGATGTTTGCTCCGGGATCGACGTAAGCCAATAGTCACACGGATATCAGCTAGCTTGCTCCGAGATCCAGGTGTAAATGTCCAGAGCTTTCCGGGGATATGGAAAGAAAAATAGGTCCGGTATGTTCTGGTCTGAGTCGCGTTGTACAAGACTGGCGATAGCTTTTCGAGCTAAAGGATAGCTGATGACCATCAACCGTGGTTAGCTGAATACTAACGTTAGCCAGTAAACTGGCTAGCTTCTGGCTATCTTCTGGTTAGCTTCTGGTTAGCTTCTGGCTAGAAAATGGTTAGCTTCTGGCTAGAAAATGGTTAGCTTCTGGCTAGCTTATTGTTAGTTTCTGGCTAGCTTCTATTGTGGTTTTCAGATTTGAGGTAAATAACACTTGTTTTAAATTGGTGAGGCGGGTTGCAGGAGAGTGTTTTGAAGTTGAGTTTTTGGAAAAGAAAATATATAAAAGATATGCGAAGAAAGATGTAAATATATACTGTATATACACGGGATACGACAAGACGAGGACAAAGAACGTCTGACTGCTATGCCATCTTGGACAGAATGCTTATAACTTATAATTCACTATATCACAATTCCAGTGGGTCAGAAGTTTACATACACTAAGTCGACTGTGCCTTTAAACAGCTTGGGGGAAAAAATATGTCATGGCTTTAGAACCTTCTGATAAGCTAATTGACATAATTTGAGACAATTGGAGGTGTACCTGTGTGTATTTCAAGGCCTACATTCAGACTCAGTGCCTCCTTGCTTGACATCATGGGAAAATCAACATAAATCAGCCAAGACCACGCTCATCTGTACAAACATTAGTACGCAAGTATAAACACCATGGGACCACGCAGCCGTCATACTGCTCAGGAAGGAGATGCGTTCTGTCTCCTAGAGATGAACGTACTTTGGTGCGAAAAGTGCAAGTCAATCTCAGAACAACAGCAAAGGACCTTGTGAAGATGCTGGAGGAAACAGGTACAAAGTATTTATATCCACAGTCAAACAAGTCCTATATCGACATAACCTGAAAAGCCGCTCAGCAAGGAAGAAGTCACTGCTCCAAAACCGCAATAAAACATATATTTAAAAAATAAGTCTACGGTTTGAAACTGCACATGGGGAAAAAGATCGTACTTTTTGGAGAAATGTCCTCTGGTCTGATGAAACAAAAATAGAACTGTTTGGCCATAATGACCATCGTTATGTTTGGAGGAAAAAGGGGAGGCTTCCAATCCGAAGAACACCAACCCAACCGTGAAGCAAGGGGGAGGCTTGCAAGCCGAAGAACACCATCCCAACCATGAAGGATGGGGGTGGCAGCATCATGTTGTGGGGGTGCTTTGCTGCAGGAGGGACTGGTGCACTTCACAAAATAGATGGCATCATGAGGGAGGACAATTATCTAGATATATTGAAGCAACATCTCAAGACATCAGTCAGGATGTTAAAGCTTGGTCACAAATGGGTCTTCCAAATGAGTCTTCCACATGAACTTCCAAAGTTGTGGCAAACCTGACTCAATTACACCAGCTCTGTCAGGAGGAATGGGCCAAAATTCACATAACTTATTGTGGGAAGCTTGTGGAAGGCTACCCGAAATGTTTGACACAAGTGAAACAATTTAAAGGCAATGCTACCAAATACTAATTGAGTGTACGTAAACTTCTGACTCACTGGGAACGTGATGAAAGAAATAAAAGCTGAAATAAATAATTCTCTCTACTATTATTCTGACATTTCACATTCTTAAAATAAAGTGGTTATCCTAACTGACAAATATAGGGAATTTGTACAAGGATCAAATCGAATTGTGAAAAACTGAGTTTAAATGTATTTGGCTAAGGTGTATGTATAAACTTCCGACTTCAACTGTAAATAACACAGGCACACTTTTCCTCAATAAAGTAGTTATAAGCAGAGTCAGAGCTAGTCAAGTGCAAGTGTTGGTTCAGGAAAGTTTAAAACATTTTTATTTTGAAATGAGGAGGAGGATTATGTAAGATATTCTTTGAAGAGATAGTGCTTCGGGATTCAGGGGGAAGTTACTTCCAGCATTGGGGTGCTAGGACAGAGAATTGCTTGGTCCGGGCTGAGCGGGAGCTGAGCCTCAGCCTCAACCCTCAGCCTCAGCCTCAGTGGCCTCAGTGCCCTCCGCCTTAAGAACTATAATACCCTTTTATCTGACCGGCTCTAAAGCAGCTCTACTCGGCAGGACCCAGTTCACCACGGCACCACAGCCACTTGAATTAGTCTGAAACTCTCACATTCCTTCCAAGCCCTAATTACGAGCTGTTCCTGTTCCCTCACACCGTAGTGGTGGGCATTCCTAGGGACAGGAGTTTGGCATGACCATACACGGGACCTGACCAGGAAAAACACTGGGGCCTAGTCATTCCCCTACACCTAAACCGGCGCGGTCAGTTCTCCAGTGAGTCTGTCAGCCAGTCAGGCAGGCTTTTAATCCTGTGTGTCCGGGGTGCTGTGCCCTGGAAAAGAGAAGATGCCCGGCTGTTTCCTAGCGTATCCGATGTGCCAGACACATGTGAACGGAGGAGAGAAGGGGAGGAGAGGGGAACTGAGGGAAATGGAGGGGAAAGAAGTGGAGGAGAAGGGGAGCTGGGGAAAGAAAGGAGAAAAGGGTGAGAGGGAGAGAAGAGGAACATGTGGACTTTGGTGGTTTACTATAACAGAGCACATTATGGCCACAGGAAGCACAGCCAGGAGGCAGAGGAAGTACGGCACTCAGTAGCCTGCTCTGCTCTGTTTTCCCTGCTGCTACTGCTGCTACCACGTTCTTTACTTTTTACTACTACCACTACTATTACCACAGCTTCCTTTGCTCTGGTCTAATGGCTCTCAGACTGGAGGAGAGAGGGAGGGATAGAGAGAGTTAGGGATAGAGAAAGTGAGAGGGATATATACAGTGCATTCAGAAAGTATTCAGACACTGAATTTTTCCACATTTTGTTACATTACAGCTTTATTCTAAAATTGATTAAATAAATTATTTTCCTCATCAATCTACATACAATACCACATAATGACAAAGCAAAAACAGCTTTTTAGACATTTTTGCAAATATATTAAAAATAACCAACTTAAATACCTTATTTACATAAATATTCAAACTCGAAACTGAGCGATCGGGGGACAAGGGCCTTGGTCAGGGAGGTGATCAAGAACCCAAGTTCCTCTGTGGAGAAGGGAGAACCTTCCAGAAGGACAACCATCTCTGCAGCAATCCATCAATCAGGCCTTTATGGTAAAGTGGCCAGACGAAGCCACTCAGTAAAAGGCACATGAAAGCCCGCTTGGAGTTCACCAAAAGGCACCTAATGGAGTCATTGAACTCTTTGGTGTGAATGCCAAGTGTCACGTCTGCAGGAAACCTGGCACCATCTCTACCTTGAAGCATGGTGGTGACAGTATAATGCTGTGGGGATGTTTTTCAGCGGCAGGGACTGAGAGACTAGTCAGGATCTAGGGAAAGATGAACGGATTAAAGTAAAGAGAGATCCTTGATGAAAACCTGCTCCAGAGCCCTCAGGACCTCAGACTGGGGGTGAAGATTCACCTTCCAATACGACAACAACCCTAAACACACAGCCAAGACAATGCAGGAGTGGCTTCTGGACAAGTCTCTGAATGTCCGTGAGTGGCCCAGCCAGAGCCCGGACTTGAACCCGATCAAACATCTCTGGAGAGACCTGAAAATAGCTGTGCAGCGACACTCCCCATCCAACCTGACAGTCCTTGAGAGAAGAATAGGAGAAGAATAGGAGATCTGCAGAGAAGAATGGGAGAAACTCCCCAAATACAGGTGTGCCAGGCTTCTAGCGTCATATCCAAGAAGACTTGAGACTATAATTGCTGCCAACGGTGCTTCAACAAAGTACTCAGTAAAGGGTCTGAATATTTATGTAAATGTGATATTTCATGTGCAAAAAAATATTTTTGCTTTGTCTTTATGGGGTTTTGTGTGTAGATTGATGAGGGGGGAAATCGATTTAATACATTTTAGAATAAGGCTGTAACAAAATGTGGAAAAAGTCAAAGGGTCTGAATACTTACATTTTATAAAGATAAACTTTATATTGTTAGATTATAGGAGTAACTCTGGTCGGAGTCTGTTTGAGTGCCAGTGCGCACTGCCTTCATGTGTCTGCTGTCACTCAGCCTAATAATAGCCATAACACACCAAACCTTCAAAAAGTCAAGTCATTGTTTATAGGGAAAATACGAACAGGTTATGATATTTTTATTCATTACCAACAAAGGTGATTGCCTATCATATCGGCCTACCCAACAAATGACAGCAATAGGCTAATGACTATTTATTTTATAACAAGCTACTTTTAACCTGAAACTAAATTAAAGACAGTTAGAACTTAATACAGCCAACAAAAGTTTCTCAACAAAATGAAACAAAACACTTTTTGCAAAGGTAATTTAAAGAACTGGTTTAGATGATTAAATAGGCCAATAATAATAATAATGGTTTACAATAATCATCTTGACTAAATAATTTGTTATAAATACGAAAATAAATAAACAAAAGGTAGAAAATTGCATCAAACCTGAATATCGAGTTGCAAAAAGTCAATTTGGACATGTCAACATGCTTGTCATCTTTCTCCACAACGATATTAAAACAAAAAATTCCACGTGATGGCTTCTTCTAACTATACTCTTTCTCCTCGAAAATTCTTTTACTTCAATAAAAAAGGACTCACATTTTCGCAATCATCAATAGCCTAGACCAAGGCTCATTTTACTTTCCCTCTCTCTGTGTCTCCTCAGCAGCAGGCGCACTTGAGCTGGATATAAGCTATACGTTTTATTGCGTCGCAATTTGCAGAGGCAGATAACAAGCTCATGCAGTTCTCATCACACTAACACTATCCCTAAATTAACAGAGAACAGGTCCAATCGGTCCAGTCGGTAAATACATTTGACTGCACATACCCGAGACCCGTGGCAATTATATCAGGCAATTGTTGGTGCAAGATGGCGCCGACAGAGATGGTCGCCTCACTTCGAGTCCTTAGGAAACCATGCAGTATTTCGTTTTTTTAAATGTATTATTTCTTACCTTGTTACCCCAGGAAATCTTAAGTCTTATTACATACAGCCGGGAAGAACTATTGGATATAAGAGCGACTTCAACTTACCAACATTACGACCAGGAATACGGCTTTCCCGAAGCGTATCCTCTGTTTGGACAACCACAGAGGACAACGGATCTAATCCCAGAAGCCAACCCAAAACAACGACGCAAATGGGGAAGATGGAGCGGCCTCCTGGTCAGGCTCTGTAGATGTGCACATCGCTCACCGCTCCCGAGTATACTACTCGCCAACGTCCAGTTTCTTGACAACAAGGTAGACGAAATCGAGCAAGGGTTGCCTTCCAGAGAGACATCAGGGATTGAAACGTTCTCTGTTTCACGGATACATGGTTCTCTCGGGATACAGTATGTTGTCAGAATCGGTTCAGCCACCGAGCTTCTCCATGCATCGCGCCGACAGAGAGAAACTCCTCTCTAGGAAGAGGAACGATGGGGGTGTATGCTTCATGATTTTAACGACTCATGGTGTAATCATAACAACATACAGGAACTCAAGTCCTTCTGTTCACCCGACCTAGAATTCCTTACAATCAAATGCCGGCCATATTATCTTCCAAGAGAATTCTTGTCAGTTATCGTCACAGCTGTGTACATTTCCCCTCAAGCAGACACCAACACGGCCCTCTAGGAACTTCATGTAAACTGGAAACCATTTATCCTGAGGTTGCATTTCTTGTAGCTGAGGATTTTAACAAAACACATTTAAGAATAAGGCTACCTAAATTCAATCAGCATATTGATTGCACTATGCGCTGGTGTAATGCACTCGATCGTTAGATGCTACTCTAACGAAATGCCGTCTTGCTCCTACCGTCTTATAGGCAAAACCTCAAACAGGATGTACCAGTGACTAGAACCATTCAAAGCTAGTCTGACCAATCGGAATCCACGCTTCAAGATTGTTTTGATCACGCGGACTGGGATATGTTCCAGTCAGCCTCAGATAACAACATCAATCTATACACTGACTTGGTGAGTGAGTTTATAAAGAAGCGCATTTGAGATGTTTTACCCACTGTGACTATTAAAACCTACCCTTACCAGAAACCGTGGATGGATGGAGGCATTCGCACAGAACTGAAAGCGCCAACCACCGCATTTAACCATAGAAAGAGGTCTGGGAATATGGCTGAATATAAACAGTGTAGTTATTCCCTCCGCAAGGCAATCAAACAAGTGAAATGCCGGTACATGGACAAAGTGGAGTTGCAATTCAACGGCTCAGACACAAGACTTATGTGGCAGGGTCTACAGGAAATCACGGACGACAAAAAGAAAAACAGCCGCGTCACGGACACCGACCTCACGCTTTCAGACAAACTAAACGCCTTCTTTGAGGATAATTAAGTTCCACCGTTGCGGCACACTAACAAGGACTGTGCCCCCTCCCCCATCTTCTTCTCCGTGGCTGACATAAGTAAAACATATAAACGTGTTATCCCTCACAAGGTTGCTGGCCCAGACAGCATCCCTAGCCGCGTCTTCAGAGCATGCACAGACCAGCTGGCTGGTGTGTTTACGGACATATTCAATCGCTCCCTATCACAGTCTTCTCTCCCCACATGCTTCAAGATGGCCACCATTGTTCCTGTACCCAAGAAGGCAAAGACAACTGGAATAAATGACCACTGCCCCGTAGCACTCACTTCTGTCATCATGAGGTGCTTTGAGAGACTAGTCAAGGATCATATCACCTCCACCTTACCAGCCACCCTAGAGCCACTGCAGTTTGCGAACAGCCCCAACAGGTCCACAGACGATGCAATCGTCATCACACTGCACACTGCCCTATCCCATCTGGACAAGAGAAATACCTATGTAAGAATGCTGTTCATTGACTACAGCTCAGCATTCAACACCATAGTACCCGCCAAGCTCATCATCAAGCTGGAGGCACTGGGTCTCAACCCAGCCCTGTGCAATTGGGTCTCGGACTTTCTGTACTCCCTGGTCCCCCATGACTGCGTGGCCATGCACGCCTTCATCTCAATCATCAAGTTTGCAGATGACACAATAGTAGTGGACTTGATTACCAACATTGACGAGACAGCCTACAGGACGGAGGTGAGGGCACTCGGAGTGTGGTGTCATGTAAACAACCCCACACTCAACGTCAACAAAACAAAGGAGATGATCGTGGACATCAGGAAACAGCAGAGGGAGCACCCCCCTATCCACGAAGGGGGGTGCCCCTCGAAGGGACAGAAGGTGGAAAGTTTTAAGTTCCTCTGCGTACACATCACAGACAAACTGAAATGGTCCACCCACACAGACTGTGTGGTGAAGAAGGTGCAACAGCGCCTCTTCAACCTCAGGAGGCTGAAAAAATGTGGCTTGTTAACCCAACCCCTGACAAACCTTTACAGATGCAAAATCGAGAGCATCCTGTCGGGCTTTATCACAGCCTGGTACAGCACCGTCCTCACCCTCAAGGCTCTCCAGAGGGTGGTGCAGTCTGCACAGCACATCACCGGGGGCAAACTACCTGCCCTCCATGACACCTACAGCACCCGATGTCACAGGAAGGCCAAAAAGATAATCAAGGACAACGTCCACCCGAGCCACTGCCTGTTCACACCGTTACCATCTAGAAGGCGAGGTCAGTACAGGTGCATCAAAGCTGGGACCGAGAGACTGAAAAACAGCTTCTATCTCAAGGCCATCAGACTGCTAAACAGCAATCACTAACTCAGAGAGGCTGCTGCCTACATTGAGACTCAATCACTGGCCACTTAAATAAATGGATCACTAGTCACTTAAACAGTGCCACTTTAAATAATGCCACTTTAATAATGTTTACATATCTCATATCATATGTATATACTGTATTTTGTACCATCTATTGCACCTTGCCTATGCCGCTCGGCCATTGCTCATCCATATATTTATATGTACGTATTCTCATTCACCCCTTTAGATTTGTGTGTATTAGGTAGTTGTTGGGAAATTGTTAGATTACTTGTTAGATATTATTGCAGTGTCAGAACTAGAAGCACAAGCATTTCGCTACACTCGCATTAACATCTGCTCACCATGTGTATGTGACCAATAACATTGTATTTTATTTTATTTGACCTGAATTTCGGGTCTGTTGAACCGTAAAGACTTCTAATAGAGAGAGAGAGAGAGAGAGAGAGAGAGAGGGTAGAGCAAAAAAATAGCAGCAGTTTCCTGGTCTGAAGCGTATGTGACTATTACGGAAGTATTCATGTCTGCAGATTGCATGCTTTTCCTGCTCCTCCATCCGCCCACACTCCTCCTTCCATATCCATGAAATTGTGTTGGTGCCTCACTCAGTCTCTCTCTCTTTTTCTCATTACAAGCCCTCCTTCCCTTTCCCTCCTTCATTCCTCCTTCCCTCCTCTCTCATACCCACTTTCTGTTGTTTCTCAAGGAATCCAGGACTGGGACAGAGATAGGCCAATCTGCTACTGTCCCCACTGACTCCCTGTGTGACGCCCTACTTACAACCAGTCATCACATCACATAGCCTATAATACTGTGACTGTGATACACTCCGGAGTTTGTGGTTATTTTAACATTAATCATTTTTGTTATATTAATGTATACCAAATATTTGACCTTTGCCTATTTGTTGATGGTATGCTACTTGATTAGAACACTATTAGTATTTCCTGGCCAGTTTTGGTGTTGATATTAGGAAATTGGGTTGTAACTGAAACATTCAATTTATTTTGGATATTATCAACAGTAAAATACTGAGAAAGCATTATATTGCAGCATACTGTAAACTACAGTGCAATGTGGGAACATTTTGCCGGCGGGGAAATAATTGCTGTATTTCTAATGGTACTATAATTCCACCCTACAGAGTACCGTACCGTAATTTTGGAGCGTCAATAACCTATTGACCACTAGTTGGTGCATGGTATTGTTGTTTCTGGCTTATTAACATATTTTGAGTCGTGTCCTGTAAGAGGCTATATTTGTTCCACCTGTTAGTGTGAGTGCTGTACCAATTTAACTCATATGTGCTTATAATGCCCCATCAATTTAAAGTGTATAGTGGACAGATTGGAATGGCAGCAAGTCTTTAACCTTTAAAGGTTGAATATTTTGTCTTTTAGATCTGTTTTGCACTTTAGTGGCTGCCAGTTTGGAAGCCATGGTTAAGGCCTGCCAGTGATCTAAAACACCAAATATGAATTGATATGTTGTTATATGTAAACACACTACCGAGCAGCCAACCTGCTTCCACCAATCCTATGTAATTACAGTAAAATACTGTGAAATCGCTCCCCAATGAATGACTGTTTCATTGGGGAGAGATTGTTTTCATTCATTCATTACAATTACGGTAGCACTTGTTTAAAAAAAAAGTACAATACAGTCAATTGTACGGTATTGTACTGTGTGTCATTACCCAGTACTTACTTTGATAGATTACAGTGGGTGTACTACGACAAGAAATACACAAAAAATTCACGGCATCCCCTTTACGGTGTTGTTTTGGGCAAGTGTTAATCAGTCATGGGGCATTATAGTGGTATGACTAACCATATAAGCTATTAAGTGTTTATAGCACAGCTGAATGGGCTCAGGCTCAGGCTGTCCCATTGACACCCTCCTACCCTGAGGACCTGGGGCAGACTCATCTCTGGAGTGTGGGAACTTGGGTGACTCCCACCCCTGTCTCTCTCCTCCTTCCCCCTCTCTCCCTCCCGGCTCTCACACTGAAGCAGATACAGATTGGATTGATGGATCCTCTAAGTTCTCCAACACCTCGGACATTTCACCCCTCCTTGGAAGGTCATCCATTCATTCTACCCACCCTCCCTCCCATTTCCGTCTCTCTCTCTCCTTTCACTCTAAGCCCCTCCCTTCCCACTCCTCTCTCCCTCTTCTTCTGCGAACTTTGGCTTCTTCTCTAACCTGCTGTAATGATAACATTGGGGAGCTGGCTCAAGTTTAAAACAACTGGCTCCCCTGCATGCACAAACCTTGCACAGTAAAACATGGATTTGGAAAGTTATAAAAGCTATCGTGTTTGGTTAAAGCCCCTCAGGCCTGCTACTGTTATTGGACTGGATATTATTTAACAGAGGCCTCCAGACAGGAACAGTGTTCCTGGAGAAAAGAGCCCTGCTTTATTAGGTCAGCAGTAGCCACAGTCGCTAACACACAGACAGAACTGGCCCTGTCGATGAATGGATTGATTTAGACGTCTGTTTTTTACATCAGAGCCACTGCTAAGGCCCTCATTGTCTTCTCATAAAATATATTCATAAGCTCATTTATTTATATAATTATTCAACAACAACAAAAATCACTTGATTACTAAGGTGCAGTGCATTCGGAAAGTATTCAGAGGCCTTCACCTTTCCACATTTGGTTACATTACAGCCTTATTCTAAAATGAACTACATTTTTTCAATCTATACACATTACCCCATAATGACAAAACAAAAACAGGTTTTTGCACATTTTTGCTATGAGACTCAAAATTGAGCTCGGATTGGAGACCACCTGTGGTAAATTCAATTGATTTGACATGATTTGGAAAGGCAAACACCGATGGTCACTCTGACAGAGCTCCAGAGTTCCTCTGTGGAGATGGGAGAAACTTCCAGAAGGACAACCATCTCTGCAGCACTCCACCAATCAGGCCTTTATGGTAGAGTGGCCAGACGGAAGCCAATCTTCAGTAAAAGGCAGATGACAGCCTGCTTGGAGTTTGCCAAAAGGCACCTAAAGGACTCTCAGACCATGAGAAACAAGATTCTCTGGTCTGATGAAACCACGATTGAACTCTTTGGCTTGAATGCGTCACATGTGGAGGAAACCAGGCAACGCTCATCACCTGGCCAATACCATCCCTACGTTGAAGCATAGTGGTGGCAGCATCATGCTGTGGGGTTTATTTTCAGGATCGAGGTAAAGATGAACGGACCAAAGTACAGAGAGATCCTTGATGAAAACCTGCTCCAGAGTGCTCAGGACATCAGACTGGGGCCAAGGTTCACCTCCAACAGGACAACAACCCTAAGCAGCCAAGACAATGCAGGAGTGGCTTCGGGATAAGCCTCTGAATGTCCTTGAGTGGCCCAGTCCGGACTTGAACCCTCTCAAACATCTCTGGAAAGATCTGAAAATAGCTGTGCAGCAACGCTCCCCATCCAACCTGACAGAGCTTGAGAGGATCTGCAGAGAGGAATTAATGTGAAAAAGAAACTCCCCAAATACAGGTGTGCCAAGCTTGTTGCATCATACCCAAGAAGACTCAAGGCTGTAATCGCTGCCAAAGATGCTTCAACAAAGTACTGAGTAAAGGATCTGAATACTTATGTAAATGTGATATTTAAAAAAAAATGTTTCATAGATTTGCAAAAATGTCTAAAAACCTTTTTCAAACTATTTAATCAATTTTAGAATAAGGCTGTAATGTAGCGACTCCTGTGGCGGGCCGGCTAACCAAGGTTTCCAGGTGCACGGTGTTTCCTCCGACACATTGGTGCGGCTGGCTTCCAGGTTGGATGCGCGCTGTGTTAAGAAGCAGTGCAGCTTGGTTGGGTTGTGTATCGGAGGATGCATGACTTTCAACCTTCGTCTCTCCCGAGCCCGTACGGGAGTTGTAGCGATGAGACAAGATAGTAGCTACTAAAAACAATTGGATACCACGGAATTGGGGAGAAAAAGGGGTAAAAATATATATATATTTTTTAAAGTAAGGCTGTAATGTAACAAAATGTGAAAAAAGTGAAGGGGTCTGAATACTTTACGAACGCACTGTATATCTTATCCTCTGTGCCAGTATAAGCCTTATAAAAGGTATCACTCATACAGTATCTATCATTTATTTTTGGTTAACAAACATTGACAGTGTGAAAAAATGCCCCCCATCCACTACCACATGTGTGTCATCCAATCTACTGCCAGTGTGGGCCAGACAAGGGAAGGTATTGGAAATTTAATTGGAGATTTGCTCCCCACGAAGCTCCCCCCAGTTTGGGGGTGGAATGTGGCACAGGGGACTGGTGGACACTGTTAGGATAAGGATGGAGGGGTGGAGAGAAGGAGCGATTGGGGTTGCTGAGCTGATGGGGGGTCACAGCTCACCAGGATACGCGGGTCAAGTTTATTTTCCTGTCAGGGGGCACTGAGAGAGAGGGAAGTGTGTGTGTGCGTTTGTTTGTGTGAATGTGTGTGTGTGTGTGCGTTTGCTCTGGAAAGGAAGGGGGGGAGGGGGTGTAAGGTCTGGTTGATAAATGCACTATGACCATCCTCAAAGTGGAGCCATCTTGGAGCCTCACAGGGGGAGCCTTATCCTGGGTGAGTTACTAACAGACTGTCTCTGTGGTCAAGCAGCTCTGGAAAGACTCCACCTCCGTAATACTCTTCAGTACTGCTAGAGTGCACTTCTAACACTTCTAACACAACGCCCGGATGAGTCGCTGACCAGTCCAACTTATCTGACCGACTCGCTCCACAAGTTCATCTTCAGAGTTCACCACAAACTTCCTGTAGGAAGATCCTATTGGACACTTCCTTCCTTCCTTCCATTCCTCCTCTTCATCTGTGGTCCACTCCTGTGTTGTTAGGACACCATTGTTTATTATCGCAGTTGACACTGATGAAGGCTTGACCATGAAACATGTCTGTGTATGTTAATGATAAATAAATGTATTCTACATTTTGTAGAGTGCTGCCCTACTGGTAAATGAACAGAGATTCAGCATGCCACACATAAGAATAAGAGGTTGAATTTTGGAGTGAGCATGTTATTTTCCATTTACGGGAGACGGCATGTTGATATGAGAAAAAAATGTAAGCGAGCTGATTCCCTAGTTGTGAAACCATGGTTTCTGATCACATATGCAAGTGAAGTGGAGACACCGCTACGGGGTCCATATTAGGATAGCATCACGCGTCTATGGTAGTGGTAGAGGTGGAGACACCCCATACCACAGACAATGATGATATGAGAAGAATGAGACAGAGTTCTCTGTCTGAGTCTGAGAGAGAGCTCAATAGTAATGACACAGCTGGGCTAGTCTGGTCTGACGTATGGCAAGCAGGCAGGGTCAGGTTGAAGGAGACAGAGTTCATGTATGCTTGATCTGGCCCTACTCACATATAAGCTCAGTATTTGTATGTTAAATATTAGAGGAGATTTTCCCCTCCTTGACAGGTCACAAGAACATTTACTTAAGAAAAAGAGAAAGAATACAGTCATTTGAGGAGGAGAAGAAGGAGGTTGATTTGAATCTATCTGCAGTGTTCTTAAGCCAGGAGTGCATCATAAGGCATGTGAATGCATACATCCCTGAACTGCAGTAACATGCACAGCTGCCTGCACCATATACACTGTTAAAGTTACATTTCAGTGCACACTTGACTGTTACGGTTTTCTTCGGTGGAAGGAGAGTCGGACCAAAATGCAGCGTGGTAATTTCCATACATGTTTATTGAACGACAAAAAACACGAACAATACAAAACAACAAACGGAACGTGAAAACCTATACAGCCTGTCTGGTGACTACAAACACAGAGACAGGAACAATCACCCACGAAATACTCAAAGAATATGGCTGCCTAAATATGGTTCCCAATCAGAGACAACGATAATCACCTGACTCTATGCTAGACACCCCACAAAACCCCAAGACAAAAACGCACCACAAAAACCCATGTCACACCCTGGCCTGACCAAATAAATGAAGACAAACATACTATACTTCGACCAGGGCGTGACATTGACATTATAAATTGTTTACAACAATTACATAACCCAACAGCAATAAGAATCAACTTATAATGAAAAGCCTCAGCTGTGACTGAACAACATCGACTAAACTGGAGAATAACATTGTTGTTTTATCCTTTTGAACTGTGACCTTACAGTTCCGATGGATGTGGCCTTGGGTCAGCCTCAAGCAGAAGGCTTGTGGGGGTGTTACAGGTCGATCTGCCCTAGTTATTCAATAACCAGGCCCATGACCACCTCCCATGATCCCACAGACAACAAACAATAGCCCCTGGTGAACGTCAACGTGGGAAACAAAACCTTCTGCTACACCAGGGTGTGAAAAAACAACACAACCACAATCAATAACTCAGCCTCACATTGAGGGAACATTGAAATGTGTGTACACTGTGAAAGACAACAAAGTCTTACGTCATATGAAACAATTAGAAAATAGGGTGAGATGGATACAAGTTCACAGTACGGTGAGTAGTTGTAGGACAAATGTAATACCTGCTCCAGAACAAACAGTATGTCATGGTTTGGTATTGATGACTCGTACTGTAAGAGGAGATAGGGGCTCAATCTTTGATGACTCATTGATGACTGCTAGTTGATTTCCACATCAATTACACAACACAACATACTCAGATGATTATTATTATTATTCATACCAAATATCCTAGTTGCTTATAAAAATATTATTAAATTCAGTGATTGTAATCAATTTCTTTAGCAAATCAAATCACATTATATTGGTCGCATACAACATATTTAGCAGATGTTATTGTGGGTGTAGCGAAATGCTTGTCTTCCTAGCTCCAACAGTGAAGTAGTATCTAACAATTCACAACATTACAACAAATCTTAAAAGTAAAAGAATGGAATTAAGAAATATGTAAATATTAGGATGAGCAATGTCAGAGTGGTACTGACTAGGATACAGTAGAATACAGTATATGCAGTACATATGGAATTAGTAAAACAGTATGTAAACCTTATTAAAGTGACTAGTGTTCCATTATTAAAGTGACCAGTGATTCAATGTCTATCTACATAGGGCAGCAGCCTCTAAGGTGCAGGGTTGAGCCGGCTAGTGACAGTTTCCCTGAAGCTGCACATAAAGAAATATTGTTATGGTACTTTACTTTCTGAAACCCTGACAAAAGGAGATGACTCTGTACTGTATTACATAATTACCTCCATTCCCACTAGCTAGCCTGTTGCTTTACTTCTAACTAAACAACTTTATGATTTATTTCTCTCCACCATTGTCCTCCTCCCTTCCAATCCTATCCATTGGCTGAGGAACACACTGTCTTTCTATCCTGGAGCCTTGATGCTGGCCCTCCTCACTATGGAAATGGCATTGGCCAGATAAACATGTGAATGGTATCGGAGCATGGTGCCACGGAGGTGCCAGGTCACAGATAGCCTGTTCAGGTCACTGTGAAGGTTGTCCTGGCCTCCTAATCGGCAGCCTGGTTGAGATACTGTTGAGATACAGCTTGTGTGTGTGTGCACATGCTCTGGCTGCTCAGGCAGCTGTGACGCCGTCTGTCTTTGTTCTGTCGTATCTAAACTCCAGTTGTGTTTCCAATTAAAGACGGGGGAGAGATGGAGACAGACAGACTGCTAGTTACAACATTCTAGGGCGGCGGTGTTGCAAAAATCCAACCTCCCCTTTTCCCTCTCTTCCTTTCCTCCTAGCTCCCCACCCACCACAATCTTTCATCCCCCCATTCAACATCCCTCCCTTCCCCTGGGATGTGGAAAGTGTTTTTGGAGCAACTAAACCATCAGGACAACGCTATGCTAAAGAGGAGAGCATGACGGAGGAATTCAGAGACATGTGGCATGTTTTGTGTGTGTGCGTGTCTCCCTGTGAGTGTTTCTCACTCTTCCCTTCATTTTGGGGGTCCACCACACAACGCCTCAAGCCGTTCCAGTAATCTCTCTCTTATTTCAATTCAATTCAATTCAAGGGGCTTTATTGGCATGGGAAACATATGTTAACATTGCCAAAGCAAGTGAGGTAGATAATATACAAAAGTTAAATAAACAATACAAATTAACAGTAAACATTACACATACAGAGGTTTCAAAAGAATAAAGACATTACAAAGGTCACATTGTGTATATATACAGTGTTGTAACGATGTACAAATGGTTAAAGTACAAAAGGGAAAATAAATAAGCATAAATATGGGTCGTATTAACAATGGTGTTTGTTCTTCACTGTGACAACAGGTCACAAACTTTGCTGCTGTGATGGCACACTATGGTATTTCACCCAGTAAATATGGGAGTTTATCAAAATCAGGTTGGTTTTCAAATTCTTTGTGGATCTGTGTAATCTGAGGAAAATATGTTTCTCTAATATGGTCATATAATGAGCAGGAGGTTAGGAAGTGCAGCTCCGTTTCCACCTCACTTTGTGGGCAGTGTGCACATGGCCTTCTCTAGAGAGCCAGGTCTGCCTTTCTCAATAGCAAGTCTGTACATAGTCAAAGCTTTACATACTTTTGGTTCAGTCACAGTGGTCACGTATTCTGCCCCTGTGTACTCTCTGTTTAGGGCCAAATGGTATTCTGGTTGGCTCAGTTTTTTTGTTAATTATTTCCAATGTGTCAAGTAATTATCTTTTTGTTTTCTCATGATTTGGTTGGGTCTAATTGTTTTTCTGTCCTGGGCCTCGTGGGGTGTGTTTGTGTTTGTGAACAGAGCCCCAAGACCAGCTTGCTTCGGGGACTCTTCTCCAGGTTCAACTCTCTGTGGGTGATGGCTTTTTTATGGAAGGTTAGGGAATCGCTTCCTTTTTGGTGGTTGTAGAATTTAATGTCTCTTTTCTGGATTTTGATCATTAGCGGATATCGGCCTAATTCTGCTCAGCATGCATTATTTGGTGTTCTACGTTGTACACAGAGGATATTGATGCAGAATTCTGCATTCAGAGTCTCAATTTGTTGTTTGTCCTATTTTGTGAAATCTTGGTTGGTGAGCGGACCCCAGACCTCACAACCATAAAGGGCAATGTGTTCTATAACTGTTTCAAGTATTTTTAGCCAGATCCTAATTGGTATGTCAAACTTTATGTTCCCTTTGATGGCATAGAATGCCCTTCTTGCCTTGTCTCTCAGATCATTCACAGCTTTGTGGAAGTTACCTGTAGCGCTTATGTTTAGGCCAAGGTATTTATAGTTTTTTTGTGTGCTCTGAGGCAACGGTGTCTAGATGAAATTTGTATTTATGATCCTGGCGACTGGACCTTTTTTGGAACACCATTATTTTTGTCTTACTGAGATATACTGTCAGGGCCCAGATCTGGGAGAATCTGTGCAGAATATCTAGGGTGCTGTTGTAGGCCCTCCTTGGTTGGTGACAGAAGCACCAGATCATCAGCAAACAGTAGACATTTGACTTCAGATTCTAGTAGGGTGAGGCCGGGTGCTGCAGACTTTTCTAGCGCCCGCACCAATTCGTTGATATATATGTTGAAGAGGGTGGGGCTTAAGCTGCATCCCTGTCTCACCCCACGGCCCCGTGGAAAGAAATGTGTGTGTTTTCAGCCTATTTTAACCGCACACTTGCTGTTTGTGTTCATGAATTTTATAATGTCGTATGTTTTACCTCCAACGCCACTTTCCATCAATTTGTATAGCAGACCCTCATGCCAAATTGAGTCGAAGGCTTTTTTGAAATCAACAAAGCATGAAAAGACTTTGCCTTCGCCTTTGTTTTGGTTTGTTTGTTTGTCTATTAGGGTGTGCAGTGTGAATACATGGTCTGTTGTACGGTAATTTGGTAGAAAGACAGTTTGAAATTTGCTCAGTACATTGTTTTCACTGAGGAAATGTACGAGTCTGCTGTTAATGATAATGCAGAGGATTTTCCCAAGGTTGCAGTTGATGCATATCCCACAGTAGTTATTGTGGTCAAATTTGACTCCATTTTTGTGGATTGGGATGATCAGTCCTTGGTTCCAAATATTGGGGAAGATGCCAGAGCTAAGGATGATGTTAAAGAGTTTTAGTATAGCCAATTGGAATTTGTTGTTTGTATATTTGATAATTTAAACACCACATGCCTTTTTGGGTTGGAGGGTTTTTATTTTGTCCTGTAGCTCATTCAAGGTAATTGGAGAATCCAGTGGGTTCTGGTAGTCTTTAATAGTTGATTCTAAGATTTGTATTTGATCATGTACAGGTTTTTACTCTTTGTTCTTTGTTATAGAGCCAAAAAGATTGGAGAAGTGGTTTACCCATACATCTCCATGGATGAACCTCTCCTGGCCTGGAGAGGAAGGTGAGAGGACATACCTCAGCTCTTCCTGCCAGGGCTGGTCTCAGCGATAAACAGCCTTTCTCCTCCTCATCTACTCTAACTGGTCCACATTGTGGCTCTAATTCTGTAACGGCCGTTGGTGGAAGAAGGTGAGGACCGAAGCGCAGCGTGGTACGTGTTCGTCATTTATTAAATAGAACTGAACACTAAATATAAAGTAACAAAAAGAACAACCGAAACAGCTCCGTTAGGTGCAAAATACAAAACAGAAAGCAACTACTCACAAAACCCATGTGGGCAAGAGCTACCTAAGTATGGTTCTCAATCAGAGACAACGATAGACAGCTGTCCCTGATTGACAACCATACCCGGCAAAAACAAAGAAATACAAAAACAGAAAAAGGAACATAGAATGCCCACCCTACCCTGTGACAAATTCATGGGACGGGGTATGATCCTGAACTATTCTAAATGGTTGTTCAGTCTCTGGAATGAAAGTCAAATTAACACTTTCCCTGATTTATTAGGTTTTACAAATATTTTATCCTATATCCCACATATCATTGGACTGGCTAGCTGTCTTGTAACCAGTCATAGGGATAAGGAATGTAAACCATTACAAAGCTCCAAGGAACCGCCTCCATTCCTAAACACACACCCTGTCCAACATCTAAACTTATTCCCCTCGAACCACTCTCTGTCCTCGGAAATGTTTATCAACCGAGATAGGGGACCAGCAGCGGAACATAGTCAGACTCCTTTTCACCCAGGAGCCTGTAGTTTAGACCAGCAGGAGACAAACTGCCCAAGGCTGCCTCCCCTCCTTCTCCTCCCCATCTCTGCTACTCCCCCTCCTTCCTCCACCATCCACCCCACCTCAGCAGCCCCTAATAGGTCTGCCCAACAAAAGGGGCCCTGGCTGGGGGCCGGGAGCAACAGGAGGGCCACATCACAGAAACACATGCCCTCTTTGATAAAGGCCTGTGTTAGTGCTGCTGAGGATCACCCTATCCGAGCGCTGCTATCAGCCAGCTGTGACGAACTCCATCACAAGTTACACTTGTCCTCTTTGGATTGGAACAAGGAGTGATGTTGTTGTTTTTGTGTTGTACTTCTGTAACACTGCATCAGCCAAACAGAGGGTGACGCCAGGTGTTGTCAACCGCAATTGTAATCACTATACCTACACTGTAATAGGAATACCTGCCTATGTAATGCCAATACATACAGTAGTTATAGCATCACTAAATATAAAGTCAGAGCAAGTTTACCAAGAAGACTGTTAGGAGGACTGTAGTTCCCTGTGCTCTGTGTTTTCGGTCATGTTTTAATCAGAGGGCCTGGGGACACCTGTTCAGGCTCCATGCTCTGTTCGCTCTGGGAGGAGAGAAAGGCCCCACTCTCCTTCTCAGCCCAGAGATGGGTCGACATGCCCTATCACACACTACCTTTAGGTCAAGGGTCGCAGCTGCTCAGGTGAACAAGCTCTGCTTCTCACAGCTGGGGGTAATACCTTGGAGAGAGAGAGAGAGAGAGAGAGAGAGAGAGAGAGAGAGAGAGAGAGAGAGAGAGAGAGAGAGAGAGAGAGAGAGAGAGTGTGTGTGTGTGAGAGAGAGAGAGAGAGAGAGAGAGAGAGAGAGAGAGAGAGAGAGAGAGAGAGAAATGTCCCAAATAACACTGTATTTACACACAAGATGGCAGTTTTCTGGAGTCCATGATTGACTCACTGTGTATTTTGTCTTCTATTTATAAACATCCTTTAGCTTCTGGAAATAAATTAAGGGGATCTGCAAGACTGTGCTCAACAGTATGAATGAACATATGGTAACATACTGCTCTCAACGATACTCATCAAATATCTTATTATCATAGCTACAGTAGTTACCTTTATATTCTAGGCCATGCACACTGCATAGATAAATGTTTTTAGTGCTTTTCTGTCCCCCACTGTGACTTCAGTATCTGACCGATCTCCCACACAGAAGCAGTCAACAGCGATGGCATGCCTGACACATTTATACAAACAGCTATACGTTTCAGTAGGCCTTTCACCAACCCTATATACTCAAAGACCCCTCACTGGAGACGCAGAGTGTTTATAAAGGCCCACAGACATGCAGCTCTGTGAAAGGCGCTCTTAGTAAGTCAATAGAAGGCTCACAGTTAGAGAGAGAGGCAGGGAGAGAGCGTGGGAGGGAGGGGAAACTGTGAAGAGAGCGGGAAAGAGAGGTAGACGGAGGGAGAGTGAGTAGAGAGAGATGAGAGGAACGGGGGATAGAAAGGTTAAAAAAATGGACATAGAGGGGTAAAGATAGAGAGGGAGAAGGGGGAGTATAGGGAGGTAGCTCAGGTAATGAGGGGATGAGGGCTCTGGGCTGAGGTCCTGAGAACTTGATGTGCTTGGCCAAGCTGCTTCCCCTGGTGAAGACCAACCTCAGGCGCTCAGATCTCTGTGTGGTGCCCCTGCGTCAAAGCCCCTGCGAGTTCCTGTGTATCGTGTGCCCTGCCCACAAACAAACAGGGCTCAATGCTCTCCCTTCAATCTGCGGGGTATCACACACCCACGGTGGCCTCTCCAACACCCAGGCTTTAATTATGAAAATAGCTGCACACCGCCTGCGCCTGCCTGCCTTCCTGCCACTGAGTGTAAAGTGGCCTCAGTGTGTGTAGAACTGAGTTTCAGTTAGGTTATTGCAGTTGAATGCTCTGACTGAGATGTTTGAGGTAGTGGTTCAACTTCTTCAACATCAACTGGTCTTTTGTAGGTATGTCACAACTCAATGCATCAGGAGAGATGGTTTTCATTCTAAAACTCACACTGTCCATCTATGTGGATAGTTATGCTGTTAACTATGAATGCAGAATGGTGCATCCTCTATCCAGGAATAATCACCTTTCACCCGACACAAAGAACCATTTCTGTGCAAAGGAAGGGAAGTGAATATGCATAAACACAGTGCTAAATGACACACACATGCACGCTCAGACACACACACCAGGGCCGGCGTTATGGGCGGGACTTAAGGGGCCGGGCCCACCCTACTGTACCTCAAAATAAAATATTTAAAGGTGCACTATATAGAAATAACTCTAATTTCTATTTGAATTTGGTCAGGTCACCCAAAAAGTTATTGCAGCTTTAAATATTGATCACGTATTTGACAAAGATGTGCTGACAAAAAAGACACATCAATCACAAATAAAGTATCAGAGAAAGCAAAACAGAGCCCCTCTTCCTACTTATGTGTCTGTACAAAAAGATTATGGCATGTTCAGACAGCATCAGATACATGGGTTACATATAGTAACACAGAGGGGAGCTGTTTCATTCGCTTAGATGCTTTCTCCGGGGATATAGTTTCAGCCACTTGCTAACTGAACTGGGATGTAGTGCTGACGTAGCGCGGGGGAGCGGAACAGAATATACTGAGCTGGTTAAAAAAAATCCATAAAATTAGTTTGGATAAATTCTAAGTAAATTATTGAATTGCTATTAAAATGACATAAAAACAATAGACTGACAAACTAAATAAATATGTAGACGATAGCAGGCTATAGGTAGGTAAATGGTGGTTTCTTCCCTGTCTTCTCTCTCTCTCTCTCTCTCTCTCTCTGGCAGTGGTGTGAATGATGAATGAATAACTGTAGGTGTGTGTGCAGAGGCCCATCGGTCAGATGCTTGACCACTTCGATTGGGACAAACCCGACGTAACAAGAACAGCCACAGACAGAAAACTCTACCACGCGTTGTCAAAACAGTTGTCCTCAAAACACTTTGTTATGGACTTGGGGCTTATGTTGAACTTGCCCTACTGTCTGAGTGCTTAGCTTACACAAACGTACCACCTTTATTGCGTACGTAGACAAACTGATCCACCGCATGAACCTAATCCTCACACCAACGAGATCTAGGATCCAAATTCTGCCTTGATGTTCATAAACCACCACAGATCCCCTCTTGTGCAGTGGAACCCAGAATGATATGTGACGACTTGGTTATGATTCTGTCCTTTCAGCACCACAAGGGCGCTCCAATCGCTTAAAAGGACATCTCATCAAGATCTGTTACCTACGCCTAATACCCATAGCTTATTATTATTATTACAATAGAAGATTATCCAGGCTATATCACATCCGGCCATGATTGGGAGTCCTATCGGGCGGCGCACAATTGGCCCAGCTGTCACGTTCTGACATTAGTTATTTTATCATGTCTTTGTTTTAATATGGTCAGGGCGTGAGTTGGTGGGTCGTCTATGTTCCTTTTTCTATGTTTTGAGATTTCTGTGTTTGGCCTGGTATGGTTCTCAATCAGAGGCAGCTGTCTTCTGAAAAAACCTACACTCGATCCCTCCGATGTCAACAACTACAGACCAGTATCCCTTCTTTCTTTCTCTCCAAAACTCTTGAACGTGCCGTCCTTGGCCAGCTCTCCCGCTATCTCTCTCAGAATGACCTTCTTGATCCAAATCAGTCAGGTTTCAAGACTAGTCATTCAACTGAGACTGCTCTTCTCTGTATCACGGAGGCGCTCCGCACTGCTAAAGCTAACTCTCTCTCCTCTGCTCTCATCCTTCTAGACCTATCGGCTGCCTTCGATACTGTGAACCATCAGATCCTCCTCTCCACCCTCTCCGAGTTGGGCATCTCCGGCGCGGCCCACGCTTGGATTGCGTCCTACCTGACAGGTCGCTCCTACCAGGTGGCGTGGCGAGAATCTGTATCCTCACCACGCGCTCTCACCACTGGTGTCCCCCAGGACTCTGTTCTAGGACCTCTTCTATTCTCACAATATACCAAGTCACTTGGCTCTGTCATAACCTCACATGGTCTCTCCTATCATTGCTATGCAGACGACACACAATTCATCTTCTCCTTTCCCCCTTCTGATGACCAGGTGGCGAATCGCATCTCTGCATGTCTGGCAGACATATCAGTGTGGATGACGGATCACCACCTCAAGCTGAACCTCGGCAAGACGGAGCTGCTCTTCCTCCCGGGGAAGGACTGCCCGTTCCATGATCTCGCCATCACGGTTGACAACTCCATTGTGTCCTCCTCCCAGAGAGCTAAGAACCTTGGCGTGATCCTGGACAACACCCTGTCGTTCTCAACTAACATCAAGGCGGTGGCCCGTTCCTGTAGGTTCATGCTCTACAACATCCGCAGAGTACGACCCTGCCTCACACAGGAAGCGGCGCAGGTCCTAATCCAGGCACTTGTCATCTCCCGTCTGGATTACTGCAACTCGCTGTTGGCTGGGCTCCCTGCCTGTGCCATTAAACCCCTACAACTCATCCAGAACGCCGCAGCCCGTCTGGTGTTCAACCTTCCCAAGTTCTCTCACGTCACCCCGCTCCTCCGCTCTCTCCACTGGCTTCCAGTTGAAGCTCGCATCCGCTACAAGACCATGGTGCTTGCCTACGGAGCTGTGAGGGGAACGGCACCTCAGTACCTCCAGGCTCTGATCAGGCCCTACACCCAAACAAGGGCACTGCGTTCATCCACCTCTGGCCTGCTCGCCTCCCTACCACTGAGGAAGTACAGTTCCGGCTCAGCCCAGTCAAAACTGTTCGCTGCTCTGGCCCCCCAATGGTGGAACAAACTCCCTCACGACGCCAGGACAGCGGAGTCAATCACCACCTTCCGGAGACACCTGAAACCCCACCTCTTTAAGGAATACCTAGGATAGGATAAGTAATCCTTCTCACCCCCCTAAAAGATTTAGATGCACTATTGTAAAGTGGCTGTTCCACTGGATGTCATAAGGTGAATGCACCAATTTGTAAGTCGCTCTGGATAAGAGCGTCTGCTAAATGACTTAAATGTAAATGTAAATGTAATGTAAATGTTTATCGTTGTCCCTGATTGAGAACCATATTTAGGTAGCCTGGTTTCACTTTTGAGTTGTGGGTGATTATTTTCCGTGTTAGTGTTTGTTACCACACCGGACTGTTTTGTTTGTTTCACTTTGTTATTTTGTATTTTTGTAGTGTTCAGTTTGTCTTACTAAAATTGACACTTACCAAGCTGCAAATTGGTCCGACCTCTCAGACTCCTCATCAGAGGAAGACGACGAACTTTACACCAGCATCGTCCGGGTTTGGCCGGGGTAGGCCGTCAAGAATTTGTTCTTAACTGACTTGTCTAGTTAAATAAAGGTTAACATATATATATATATATACAGTTGAAGTCGGAAGTTTACATACACTTAGGTTGGAGTCAATCAAACTCGTTTTTCAACCACTCCACAAATATCTTGTTGTCAAACTATAGTTTTGGCAAGTCGGTTAGCACACCTACTTTGTGGATGACACAAGTCATTTTCCCAACAATTGTTTACAGACAGATTATTTCACTTATAATTCACTGTATTACAATTCCAGTGGGTCAGAAACTTTACAAAAACTAAGTCGACTGTGCCTTCAAACAGCTTGGAAAATTCCAGAAAATTATGTCATGGCTTTAGAAGCTTCTGATGGGCTAATTGACATCATTTGAGTCAATTGGAGGTGTACTTGTTTATGTATTTCAAGGCCGACCTTCAAACTTAGTGTCTCTTTGCTTGACATCATGGGAAAATAAAAAGAAATCAGCCAAAACCTCAGAAAACAATTGTAGACGCGTTCTGTCTCCGAGACATGAACGTACTGTGGTGCAAAAAGCGCAAATCAATCCCAGAACAACAGCAAGGACCTTGTGAAGATGCTGGAGGAAATGAGTACAAAAGTATCTATATCCACAGTAAAACAAGTTCTATATCGACATAACCTCAAAGGCTGCTCAGCAAGGAAGATGCCACTGCTCCAAAACCGCCATAAAAAAGCCAGACTACGGTTTTCAACTGTACACGGGGACAAAGATCATACTTTTTGGAGAAATATCCTCTGGTCTGATGAAACAAAAATAGAACTGTTTGGCCATAATGACCATCGTTATGTTTAGAGGAAAAAGGGGGAAGCTTGCAAGCCGAAGAACACCATCCCAACAGTGGCAGCATCATGTTGAGGGGGTGCTTTGCTGCAGGAGGGACTGGTGCACTTCACAAAATAGATGGCATCATGAGGGAGGACAATTATGTGGATATATTGAAGCAACATCTCAAGACATCAGACATCAAGTTAAAGCTTGGTCGCAAATGGGTCTTCCAAATGGACAATGACCCCAAGCAAACTTCCAAAGTTGTGGCAAATTGGCTTAAGGACAACAAAGTCAAGGTATTGGAGTGGCCATCACAAAGCCCTGACCTCAATCCTATAGAAAATGTGTGGGCAGAACTGAAAAGGCGTGTGTGAGCAAGGAGGCCTACAAACTTGACTCAGTTACACCAGCTCTGTCAGGAGGAATAGGCCAAAATTCACCCAACTTATCGTGGGAAGCTTGTGGAAGGCTACCCAAAATGTTTACACAAGTGAAACAATTGAAAGGCAATGCTACCAAATACTAATTGAGTGTACGTAAGCTTCTGAACCCACTGGGAATGTAATGAAAGAAATACAAGCTGAAATAAATCATTCTCTCTACTATTATTCTGACATTTCACATTCTTAAAATAAAGTGGTGATCCTAACGGACCTTAAACAGGGAATTTTTACTTGGATTAAATGTCAGGAATTGTGAAAAACTGAGTTTAAATGTATGAATAGTCAAATGTTTTTCCTCATGTGCCCAAAACTCAACAGCGCGCCCTTTGGCAGGTTATACAGTTTGCTTTGATTAAAACAAAATACAAGAAAGGCTAATGGTTTGTTAACACCATCTGCTTTTATTCGCTCACAAACAGTAATTCATGAAGATGTAAATGTTTGGAAGTTTCACTGGTAAAACGTGAAAAAAATCATCATTGTCAACTGACAGTGATGACGGCCTATTTTGAAATAATTCCTAACTTGGTTTGAGGATATTAAAAATACAGGGGGAAGGTAGCCTATAGTGGTTAAGAAAGAGACAGCAATGGAAAGGTCGCTGGTCAGAATTCCTGAGGTGAAAAATCTGTTGATGTGACCTTGAGCAAGGCACTTAACCCTAATTGTTCCTGTAAGTCGCTATGGATTAGAGCATTTTGTCAATGACAGAAAAATAAATAAATGTTTAAATAATATGTGGGCATAGGCAGACATTGCAATTGGAGGATGCATTAATTTTATGTATATTCTATAATGATAGGAGGGGGGTGCGTGCGTGCGTGCGTGCGTGCGTGCGTGCGTGCGTGCGTGTGTGCGTGTGTGTGTGTGTGTGTGTGTGTGTGTGTGTGTGTGTGTGTGTGTGTGTGTGTGTGTGTGCGTGCGTGCGTGCGTGCGTGCGTGCGTGCGTGCGTGCGGACAAGCAGGAAGTGGCTAAGCCCTAGACAAGCAGTGCCTGTTAGAATGATGTGTCAGTGACATGCGCTAAGGTCACAATAATCTGTCAGGGTGAATGATTGCAGTGCTCTCTCTTCTTCTCACATAGTCCGTCTGTTGAGTGTGTGTGTGAGACAGGCCCCTGCTGGAGAAAAATGGGGCCTTACTGCACAAAGCATGCTTTCAGAGCGGGGCACTCCACTTCTTCAGCTCTGTCTCTCCTCTAAAACCTCCCCCTTCCCTTCTTCCCTCCTTCCTTCTCTCACAATCCGGCGTGCCCTCCTCCTTCTCCTTAAGAGAGGGGCGAGGTATATTTACAGGGACGCCCTTGTGGAGGAAGGAGAGGGGGGTCTGGAAAGGGGGGCGCCAGAAGAGTAAGATGTCTGAGTGTAATTTACAGGCCTAATAAATCCCCTCGCTTTACCCTCTAACCACTATATCTGCAAGGCAGCTCCCTAAAAACGTAATCACTCCCCAACCGGGCCATTGGCCGCTCCCCTCGCAGCGCCGCAGCTGGGGCAGGATGGGAGCTCTGCGGCCGTATTACTCCACTGTTATAGCAAACGGGTTCCTCATTATCACCTACCTGGCCTGGCCTGGACAGCCAGCCTGCCTTCCTCCACGGCCCGGGGGCCACTGAGCCCACCCTGCAGCCCCTAAACCTAAACCTCTGGAACACTTATACATGGAAGCCCAGGCAGCACTCCAGAACCGTGTATATCCCCATAAGCTTTACTCACAAGTGCCTAAACCCAGAGGCCCTGACAGAAGCCCAGCCACACTCCAGAGAACCAGTCCCAGAACTACAGAAGAGCCCCTGAATCCAGAACCCATGGCCCACTTCAGACTGAGCTCGAAGCTCCTGCTCCAACCTCAGATCCCTTTCTGCAGAGCCCCTAAAACATCAGCCACCATCACCCTTACCCCAGCCCCATATCCAGACCCCGTCCCAAAGCCTCTACTGTAGATCTAACCCTGGGCCCATAGCTTTTACTCCAACCCAGACCTCCGATGTAGTGAATACTCTAGCCCTAGGTCCAGACCCTTCTGCACTGTTTGGCTGGCTGAAGTTTGTGACCACGAGATGCATAATTATTATTCATTTCCAGGCTCACAACAAAAATCATAAACCAGGAAGACAGCCTCATAGCTGGGCAGAGGAGTGAGGGTGGTGGGGATTGGGGAGAGAGGGACAATGGCGCGCCTCTCCTCAGGTAGTCCCCACTGAGCTGCCCCTGCTGCCCCTCTCTCCCCCTCCCTGGTTCTTTATCTGGGAGCTGTTAAGTGGAGAGGAAAGGTTTTAATTATGGTCTGAGCCATTGGCGCTCCAGAGGGAAGTCATAAAGGAAACACTCATTTAGGAGGGTGGGCCGTGGTGTGCTGCACATCTCGACTGACTCTGATGGTACTCAGGGACAGAGTCATCCTGACTGTCAGAGAAGATTTATACATCTCCCCCAAATAAAAAGGGGGGAATGGGATAATCTCTCTCTCTCTCTCTCTTTCTTTCTTTCTTTCCTTATCTCTCTCTCTCTATGACTCAATTTGTTGATTTGATTTTTCCTAGTGTTAGGGTCAAATGTGCACTTGATTACAGCATAATGCATTTGGATCTATGCCCTGAATTTATTGTATTTTATTTCAGAAGCCTCTAAACAGAAGATGCACCAGGTGGTGGTATAAGAATAAGAGGCATCACTTTTTCACAATGTAAGCTTGTGGGTCACTGGGTTTGTGTTCTGAACAACCAAGGACAAAACCCACAAGACAAAGGCCAGTAATGGAGAATGGAGCAGGCCAGGGCAGTGGGGTTGGTTACTGGGAGACAGTCAGTCGTGGGGAAACTAACTCCAGCTGCAAAGACAAAAGATGAAGCAGAGGACATAAATCACTAGAAGACCAACATTCACACCCCTATTCTAAACACTTCAAGACAACCACGACTTTCCAAACAAGCCAGAGAGTGCAATTTAAGGTGTGGGCACAAAAAGGCGATTACTTTAACTTGACATTATGAATTTCATCTGACATTTACATTTAGAATGTCTCTGTGGTCTGCAAGGCCTGTAATTGTTTTTGGAAAGAGGACCCAGGGACTTTACTTTAGTTGGACACCATTAAGTCTAAAGTGCGTCAACGGGCCATATGAGTGTAAAAGGAGCGCTTGTTCATTCAAACTCTACACTTTCCTTCAGTCTTTCCTTAATGACCGTAATCTAAGGTGCAGTTCGAACCTCTGATGTTTAGGTGTTTCCTACTGTAATCTATGAGCTCTATAACACCCTCATGTACGTACTGTAAGCCCCATTCCTAACTAAAACTCCTAAGCCCCCACGTATCTAACTTTACAGACTCCTTGCGTGTCTGTGTCTCACGGCAGCATCTCTTCCAGTCACGTTAGCTCTGATAGGGCAGCACTGGGGACACGGCCTGTATCTGCTCTCCAGGCAGAGTGGAGATTGGATACAGGGAGACAGGCAGCACTCCGACTGGGCCTTATTCCCCCCACATCCTATCTCCTCTCATGGCTGTCTTCAACGCTATGGGTCTGATACCACCATGCTACTGATTTACACATCTATTCACTACTACACTGTAATGGAAAACTGTCAATTACACAGCCATTTTTTGCATTATCAACAGTGAAATACTCTAAAACGTTTTACTGAAGCATACTGTAAATGATGGTGCATTGTGGGGCAATGTTGTGGACGGGGAAAAAAATTGCTGTATTTTGAATGGTACTGTAATTCCACCCCACACAATACAGTACTGCTGGATTTTATTTTATTTTTAAATACGGTTGGTTACTGTTTCTCCTTTCTCGAGTGTTTGGTCCTTCCTGTGGATTTGACCATCATAACATATTGAAATGTTTAAACAAGAGTTTGACGTACATATCATTGACTGAATGTACAGTAAAAACATGTTCACACGGTCGACCATCCAAATCCTGGAGATGGAAAACATCTCCAAAAAAAGTCCTATGATTTATGGAAAATGGTATCTTTATCCCCTCCATTGCAATTACAGAGAGCAGGGGTTGACTTGAAGGAGGTTAAGTAAAGACTTGGTGGTTTGGATGAACTTTACACTTCTCTAACCATCCTCTCATTTCTGAGATGCGGTCAAAACATATTGTTCTGCAGAAGCTATATTTTACAGAGCGAATAAAAGGATGAGGGAAGGAAACAAATAAAGATGGAAAGAGAGAAGAAGAGAGTGGCACCTTTGGACGATGCATCTTCCCTCACCTGTGAATTGCATTTGCAACGTCTACATGGATATCATATAGGAGCTGTGTTCTCCCTGTGCCATACATGTGTGTAGAAAAGGCTTGTTCAGTACATCTGTAGGCCTACAGCTCTGTGTGTGACTGTGTGCTGCATCTGGAGACTGTGTCGTACAGTATGAGGCCTCATGGGGTTTGATGTTGTACTGGGCCCGGAGAGGGCTGTATCAGGGCCTGTGGTTGGGGTGTTTCTCTGGGAGACAGCCTGACTGCGACCCTTTACATGTGGGATTTCCAAGTCAGATTCCTTCCCACTATAAAACTGACTCCACCACGGTAGCTGCCAGTACTCCCTCTCTCTCTCCTTCCTTCCCTTCCTCTCTCTCTCTCTCTCTCTCTCTCTCTCTCTCTCTCTCTCTCTCTCTCTCTCTCTCTCCTTCTTTCTTATTCATTCTCTCTCTCATTCCCTTGACCTAATTCTCTTTCTGTCTCTCTTTCTCTCTCCTCCCCCCAATTCCCTCCCTCCCTTCTATTATCTCTGTGCCGAGGAGAGGAGGATGAATGAAACGATATCTAACCCACAGACTGATTGAAGAGTAGGGCACAACCAGCACACCCTACCACTAGTGGCGTTCAGTACGTTAGAGGAGACAGAGGAAAAGGAGGTCTGGACATTTTAACTCCTTTAACTAACACTCCCCTGTCTCACCCGTCTCCCTATACTTCTCTACCCTCTCAGTCTCAACTCAGCTGCCATCGCTCACCACTGTCAGCTAGCATTTGTAAAAACCTATCTGCTTATTACTGTCAAACATAGTTGATTGCACTGCAAAATCTCTCTCTCCCTCTCCCTCTCCCTCTCCCCCAGTTGAGATGAATTAGATACCCAGAGTTGGATCTAACTCTGACTGTAGTGACCACAGATTATTACAGCCAGCCAGGCTTGATTGCTGTAACATTTACATTATAGCGGCTAAGACGTGCATTGCCATTAGTTGGAAGACTGATTATCCTCCCACAATGTCATAATGGATGGTAGAAATGTCAAGATATGTACCATTAGATTTGATTTATTACAAGATTGAGGGTATACCGGGCAACGTTCATAAGTGAGTGTAAGAGAAGGAGTCGATATTAAAAACAATATCTACCACCCTTTGGATTGTCACTCTGGCCCTGGTCAAGTATAACAACACAACCCAGATGCAGACACAGGAGGCAGATGGTTTGAGGGATAGAAAAAAGGCAGGTCAGGGACAGGCAAGAGTTCATAGACACGCAGAGTCGAAAACGGCACAGGGCGACAGGCAAGCTCGAGGTTAGGGACAGGCAGAGAGGTCAGGCAGGTGGGCTCAGAGTCAGGACAGGCAAGGGTCAAAACCAGGAGGACGAGAAAAAGAGAGACTGGGGAAAAACAGGAGCTGAGATAAAAACGCTGGTTGACTTGGAAAACAAGATGAGCTGGCACAAAAGACAGAAAACACAGGTATAAATACCCAGGGGATAATGGGGAAGATTGGCAACACCTGGAGGAGTGTTGAGACAAGCACAAGGACAGGTGAAACAGATCAGGGTGTGACAGTACCCCCCCTCTAGGGGTGCCAACAGGCTTCCTACCTGGGAGCATACTTGGTTGACCGGGGTGCCGGCGGTGGAAGTCGGCGATGAAGGCTGGGTCCAGGATGTCTCTAGCAGGGACCCAGCACCTCTCCTCTGGGCCATAACCCTCCCAGTCAACCACCAGGTACTAGAAACCCCTGCCCCGCAGTCGAACACTCCGGACGAGTCTCACCTTGAACGCTGGATGGCCCTCGATGACACGGGGTGGAGGAGTGGGCTTGGAAACAAAAGACAAAGGGCTGTGAGACAAGGTTAATCGTAGACACATGGAATGTTGGGTGAATATGGAGGGTACGGGGTAACAAAAGATGAATAGCAGTGGAATTAAGGATTCTAGAGATGGGGAAAGGGCCAAAGAAACAGGGGAAAGTTTGCTGTGTGGATAGCCATACCCTCAGCCCAATGCGATAGCGAGGAGCTGGAGTCCGGCGGCGGTTCGATTGTCGACAATACCTGGAGTTGGTCTTGAGAAGCGCAGCCCGAGCTCTTCTCCAGGTACGCGGACGAACATCTGGGCCGAGGGTATGTTGACTTCCTGCTCTTGTTCTGGGAAGAGTGGAGGCTGATACCCCATGGAGCACTCAAAAGGGGAGAGTCCCGTGGCCGAACAGGGAAGAGTGTTCCGGGCATACTCCACCCAGACCAGTTGTCGGCTCCAGGTAGTGGGGTTGGTCGAGACAAGGCATCTTAAGGTTGTTTCCAGGTCTTGGGTTGCTCATTCTGACTGGCCGTTGGATTGGAGATGGAATCCTGAGGACAGGCTGGCCGACAACCCAATAAGGGTGCAGAACAACTTCCAGAACTGAGACGAGAACTGAGGACCCTGGTCGGAGACCATGTCCACCGGGAGTACGTGGATCTTGAAGATGTGCTGCACCATGAGCTGGGCCATCTCTTTGGCAGAGGGTAGTTTGGGGAGAGGGATGAAATGGGCAGCCTTGGAAGACCAATCCAATACCATCAGAATGACACTGTTTCCATCAGATGGAGGGAGCCCAGTGACAAAGTCCAAGGAAATATGGGACCAGGGACGATGAGGGACAGGAAGTGGCTGAAGGAGGCTGGACGGGGCTTGCCACAGAGTCTTATTCTGAGTACAAAGAGTGTATGCGGTGTGACGAAGGCAGAGGGATCAGGGACCATTGTGTGCCACCAGAAATGTTGTCGGAGGAAGGCTAGGGTTCGACGGGACCTGGATGACAGGTAAGCCTGGAGGAATGAGCCCATTCCAGGACCCGGGACTGGACTGAATTGGGGACAAACAACCGGTTAGGTGGGCCCCCTCCAGGGGCAGGCTGGGAACGTTGTGCCTTGCAGTACAGGGTCTCAATACCCCAGCCCACAGAAGCCGCAAGGCATGAGGTAGGGGGGATGTCTCAGAGTCAGAGGATGTGGCAGCGGGACTGTATAGGCGAGAGAGGGTGTCAGGTTTAACATTCTTGGACCCTGAGCGAAAGGAAATGGTGAAGTTGATCCTGGTGAATAGCAGAGCCCACCGTGGCTGCCTGGAGTTAACGTGCTTGGCTGTGCAGAGATATTCCAAGTTCTTATGTTCGGTCCAAACCAAAAACCGATGTTTTGCTCCTTCCATCCACTGTCTCCACTCCTCCAGTGTCATCTTGACCACCAGGAGTTCTTGGTTACCTACGTCGTAGTTTCTTTCTGTGGAGAGACGATGGGACAGGAAGGCACAGGGATGGAGCTTTTGGTCCTGGGTGGATGGCTGGGACAGGATAGCCCCTACTCCAACATCAGAAGCATCGACCTCAACCACAAACTGACGGCACGGGTCAGGATGGACGAGGATGGGGGCTGTAGTGAACCGGTGCTTCAGGTCCACAAAGGATCTGTCAACAGCTGGGGACCATGTGAACAGTACCTTGGGAGATAGAGGGGGGCGCCAGAGTGCTGTAGCCTCAAATGAAACGTTGGTAGAAATTGGCAAACCTCAGGAAACATTGTAGCTACACCCAGGGCCAATCCACTACTTGGGACCAATCCACCACTGCTTTCACCTTTTTCGGGTCCATCTGGGCATTTCCTTCAGTGGTGACATATCCCAGAAAGGAGAGGGTAGAATGGTGGAACTCACACTTCTCCGCTTTCTCAAATAACTGATTCTCCAGGATGCGCTGAAGGTCTTGTCAAACATTGAGGATGTGTTCTTGGGCAGAACAGGGGGAAAAAAACAGGATGTCGTCAAGGTAAACAAACACAAAATGATTTAACATGTCCCGGAGCACATGACCATGTCCACTGGCAGTGTTGAAGGCTGTCTTCCACTCATCTCCTTCGCATATCCGAACCCGGTGGTAGGCATTCCAAAGTTCCAGCTTGGAGAAGATGGTAGACCCCTGGAGAGGTTTGAAAGCCGAGGAGAGGAGTGGTAGGGGGTAACAATTATTGATTGTTATGTCATTAAGACCCCGGTAGTCAATGCACGGACGCAGAGTCTTGTCCTTCTTTTCCACAAAGAAAAACCCTGCGCCGGCAGGGGATGCAGAAGGGACGGATGCCTCCAGCAGCCAGAGAGTCCTCAATATACACGTCCATGGCCTTGGTATCCAGGCCGGATAGGGAATATAGTCGACCATGAGGCTGTGTGGTGCCTGGGAGAAGGTTAATGGCACAATCATAGGGACGATGCGGGGGAAGAGAAGTAGCCCGTGCCTTGCTATAGACGTCCAGGGGGTCAGGGTATTCTGTGGGAACGGCAGAGAAATCTGAGGCTTTACTTAAGCCCTGAGGAGGACGTCTCAGGGAAGGCTGCACCGCTTTGAGACAATGGAAATGACAAAACGGACTCCAACCCAGGATTGAACCCATGGTCCTGTCAATAACTGGGTTGTGAAAAACGGTCTCTTAACCGGGAAGGTGGCTATATAATGTCCTGCAACTCCACAGTACAGACAGCAGTTGGAGCTCAGCCTACTGGAACATTCCCTAGGAAATAGTCCAGCTCTGCCCAGTTGCGTAGGCTCAGGAGTAACCGACTCACTCGTCGCCGATGATTCTCGAGGGAACTCGGGTGGCTTCGACTCTCCTCAGAAGTGCACACTTCGGGGACTTCCGGATTCCTTTGGAGGTGAGCAAGCAGCAGAGGATGAAGGAATGTTCCCGAAACCCGACCTCCTCTCACTCCAGCGTTCTTGTAGACTCTCATCAATCCTAATCGTGAAGGCATCGAAGTCCAATGGTAACTCCCGCGCTTCAAGCTCGTCTTTTATTTCCTCCGACAGTACGTGATGGAAGGTGTAGAACAGAGCCTCCGGATTCCAGGCACTCTCGGCGGCCAATGTGTGAAAATTATACAACGAAGTCTGCCACACTATTTGAGTTCTGATGTACCTTCAGTAGTTTTTGGGCCGCCTCTCTCCCGGGCACCGGAGAGTTGAATACCTTCCTCACCTTCACCATGAAATCTTCCAGGTTATGGCAAACGGCAGATTATTGCTCCCGAATGGCTGTTGCCCAAGAGAGTGCCGTTCCGTAATTAGATACGCTATCTTCGATCGATCCGGAGGGAACGAGGATGGCTGTAGTTAAAAAATGATGGAGCACTGGGAAAGGAACGCCCGGTAGGTTCCAGGATCGCCAGCATATCGTTGGAGGTAAGTGGGGTTCTCGGGGAGCCGTGGTAGCCTGGACAAACCCACCACTAGTAGGGAAGTTACTGAGTGGCTGGGAGATCTCAGATGCCGTATGCTGCTTGCGAGCTAATTCACGGAATTGCTCCGTTAACACCTTGAACCCCAGGTCATGGCGTTCCTCCAGAGATCGGAACCCCTCCGATCAGGTTCTGAAGTAGCTCTTCCTGTCTCTTAATGGTAGCTCCCTGCAGGGAGACAGCGTGATGGAGCGGGTCCAAGTCTGCTGGGTCAGTCATGGCCAGTTCGTACTATAATGACACAAGGCGAGACCCAGATGTAGATACTGGAGGCAGATGGTTTGAGCTCTCATATTTATTATAGTCCAAGGGATAGACAAAAGGCAGGTTGGGGACAGGCAAGAGTTCATAGCCAGGGCAGAGTCCAAAATGGCACAGGGCAGCAGGCATGTTCAAGGTCAGGGGCAGGCAGGCAGAGTGGTCAGGCAGGCGGGCTCAGAGTCAGGACAGGCAAGGGTCAATACCATGAAGACACCTGGAGAGGGGTGGAGACAAGCACAAGGACAGGTGAAACAGATCAGAGTGTGAAACCCCATGCACACAAAGACAGTAATGAATGTTTCACTAAGCTCCTGAAGCTGAGTGGAGTGTGTTGTGTTGGGACGTTGCAGGGTGGTGGACATCTGGTGTCAGGACAGGGCGACCAAATTAGATTATGTGCAGAACAAGGTTCAAATACATGCGTATTGAGTATATGGTATTTTAAATACTTTTTCTGTGTATTTGAGTATTTCAAGTACACAGCCCAAAACAGGGGATTTTGTTTGAAGGGTTATCTGTAAAAGCCAGGTGGTCTTCCAAGTTGTGTTTGCAGGATTTTTGTATGCCTGTTTCAATACCTTTTTCAGATGCCAGGGTTGAATCCATGAGAGTGCATTCAAGCCAGTGTATTTGAGTATTTCAAATACCTTCAAGATGTAATTTCAGATATATTTTCAATTATTTGTCTATTCAAGTGGAAGATATCTGAATACTTGCTTTGAATTTATGTGAAAGTGGTTGGGATATTTGGAATAGTACTTGAACCCAAGACTGTGTGGAAGTAAAGAGAAATCTACATTATTATTAAATAAATTATATGGAGGCTGTGCTGTTGCTGTGTGTATATGTATATGTGTAGATGTACTGTATGTGTGTTTCTTAAAATTGTTGTTTCCAAACCTTTTTGGAACATAATTATTTCAAACCTTGCTTACGGTCACATATACACTACATAGCAAAGTATGTGGACACCTGCTCGTCGAACATCTCGTTCCGAAATCATGGGCATTAATATGGAGTTGGTCGCCCCTTTGCTGCTGTAACAGTCTCCACTCTTCGGGGAAGGCTTCCACTAGATGTTGGAACATTGCTGCAGGGACTTGCTTCCATTCAGCCATAAGAGCATTAGTGAGGTCTGGCACTGATGTTGGGCGATTAGTCAGTGTTCCAATTCATCTCAAAGGTGTTCAATGGGGTTGAGGTCAGGGCTCTGTGCAGGCCAGTCAAGTTCTTCCACACTGATCTCGACAAACCATTTCTGTATGGACTTTTCTTTGTGCACGGGGGCATTGTTATGCTGAAACCAGAAAAGGCCTTCCCCAAACTGCTGCCACAAAGCTGGAAGCACAGAATCATCTAGGATGCCATTGTATTTCACTCTACATCCTGCATCCTACAGATTAACCTGTTAAGTCGACCCTCTACTTTTTCGAACATTCTGTTAAAAATCGCGCAACATTTCAGCGCCCACATACTCAGGCCAGGAATATAGTATATGCATATGATTAGTATGTGTGGATAGAAAACACTCAGACGTTTATAAAACTGGTTAAATCACGGCTGTGACTATAACAGAACGTGCGTTTCATCGAAAAGTGCAGGAATATCTGATCACTGAAAATGGAAAAAAATATCCATCCGCGACTTCAAGGAATTGTTCAAAGTGAATCGAATTAAATGAGGCCGAGGTTGCAGTGCCTACAGCTTCCACACGTTGTCTAGAGTCTTGTCATTTGATTCGCAATTGATTCTTGGTCTAACCGAATCAAGGGAATCGATTCCCTCCGGTCTCCGACCGGATGTTTTGGTCGAGCTCTCTCCAAGACATTTTTTCGAAACAGACACCTATAGAATTGACATCGCCTCCTGATGAATTTTATCGCTTATTAACGTGTACTAATACCTAAAGTTGCATTACAAAAGTATTTCGAAGTGTTTTGTGAAAGTTTATCGTCGACTTTTTGAATTTTAAAAAATGACGTTACGTTATGAAACGCTATTTTTTTCCGTTTATCACACAGTCTTCATAGATCGATATCTAGGCTATATATGGACCGATTTAATCGAGAAAAAAAGACCCAATAGTGATTATGGGACATCTAGGAGTGCCAACAAAGAAGATGGTCAAAGGTAATGAATGTTGTATATTTTATTTGTGCGGTTTGTGTAGCGACGACTATGCTAATTATTTTGTTTTACGTCCCCTGCGGGTCTTTTGGGGTGTTACATGCTATCAGATAATAGCTTCTCATGCTTTCGCCAAAAAGCATTTTACAAATCTGACTTGTTGCCTGGATTCACAACGAGTGTAGCTTTAATTCAATACCCTGCATGTGTATTTTAATGAACGTTTGAGTTTTAACTAATACTATTAGCATTTAGCGTAGCGCATTTGCATTTCCAGAGCTCTAGATGGGACGCCTGCGTGCCAGGTAGGACCAAGAGGTTAACAAACACAGTTCCTAATAGAGCCTAAATGGGGGTGTACGCAGGCACTGTAGATCATCAAGGACCTCAGCCACCCAAGCCACGGCCTGTTCACCCCTCTACCATCTAGAAGGCAGAGACAGTACAGGTGCATCAAAGCTGGGACAGAGAGACTGAAAAACAGCTTCTATCTCCAGGCCATCAGACTGTTAAATAGTCACCATTAGCTAGCCTCTGCACAGTACCCTGCCCTGAATGTTAGTCACTGTTACTAGCCAGCTACCACACGGTACTCTACCTTGCTGCCCTCTGTACATAATTATTGAACACCGGTCACTTTAATAATGTTTACATACTGTTTTACCCTCTTCAGATGTATATACTGTATTCTAGTCAAGGCTCATACTATTTACAGTGCCTTCGGAAAGTATTTAGACCCCTTTCTCCACATTTTGTTACTGTATATTACAGCCTTATTCTAAAATTGATTAAATTGATTTTTTCCTCATTAATCTACAGACAATACCCAATAATGACAAAGCAAAAACAGTTTTTTTGAAGCATACATATCACAAGTTTGGCACAGCTGTCACGCCTTGGTCATAGTATTTTGTGTTTTCGTTATATATTTGGTCAGGCCAGGGTGTGACATGGGTTTAAATGTTGTGTTTCGTATTGGGGTTTTGTAGGCATTGGGATTGCGGCTGAGTAGGGGTGTAGCATAGGTTTGGCTGCCTGAGGCGGTTCTCAATCAGAGTCAGGTGATTATCGTTGTCTCTGATTGGGAACCATATTTAGGTAGCCGGGGTTTCACTGTGTATTTTGTGGGTGATTGTTCCTGTCTCTGTGTTAGTGTTCACCAGACAGGCTGTATAGGTTTTCACGTTCCGTTTGTTGTTTTTGTATATATACAGTTATTTCATGTATTGTTGTTTTTTCATGATAAGAACATGAGTAACTACCACGCCACATTTTGGTCCGACTCTCCTTCAACAGACGAACGCCGTTACAACAGCGGTATTTGGGGAGTTTATCCTTTTCTTCTCTGCAGATCCTCTCAAGCTCTGTCAGGTTGGATGGGGAGCATTGCAGCACAGCTATTTTCAGGTCTCTCCAGAGATGTGCGATCGATCGGGTTCAAGTATGGGCTCTGGCTGGGCCACTCAAGGACATTCAGAGGCTTGTCCCGAAGCCACTCCTGCGTTGTCTTGGTTGTGTGCTTAGGGTCGTTGTCCTGTTGGAAGGTGAATCTTCGCCCCAGTCTGAGGTCCTGAGCACTCTGGAGCAGGTTTTTATCAAGGCTCGCTCTTTTATCAAGGCTCGCTATACCTTTGCTCTGTTCATCTTTGCCTCGATCCTGCCTCGATCCTGACTTCATCTTTGCCTCGATTCCCTCCCAGTCTCTGCCGCTGAAAAACATCCCCAAATCCCCATGCTTCACAATAGGGATGGAGCCAGGTTTGCTCCAGACCATCTCTGCAGCACTCCAAACTCCACGTGGGCTGTCATGTGTCTTTTACTAAGGAGAAGCTTCCGTCTGGCCACTCTACCATAAAGGCCTGATTGGTGGAGTGCTGCAGAGATGATTGTCCTTCTGGAAGGTTCTCCCATCTCCACAGAGGAACTCTGGAGCTCTGTCAGAGTGACCATTGGGTTCTTGGGCACCTCCCTGACCAAGGACCTTGTCCCCCGATTGCTCAGTTTGACCGGGCGGCCAGCTCTAGGAAGAGTCTTGGGGGGTCCAAACTTCTTCCATCCACTTAAGAATGATTGAGGCCACTGTGTTTTTGGGGACCTTCAATGCTGCAGATATGTTTTGGTACCCTATCCAAGATCTGTGCCTCAACACAATCCTGTCTTGAAGCTCTATGGACAATTCCTTGGTTTTTGCTCTGACATGCACTGTCAACTGTGAGGCGTTGTGTACCTTTCGAAATCATGTCCAATCAATTGAATTTACCACAGGTGGACTCCAATCAAGTTGTAGAAATATCTCAAGGATGATAAGTGGAAAGAGGATGCACCTGAGCTCAATTTCGAGCCTCATAACAAAGGGTCTGAATATTTATTTAAATAAGGTATTTCTGTCAAGCGATCTGAATACACGAAGGCACTGTATCTACTGCAGTACACACCTTTTCTATTAATACACTGTCCATAATGTCTACACACACCATCATATACACATATATTTATATTCCGGACATTGCTCTTTCTGATATTTCTACATTTCTTAATTCCTTTCTTTAAATTCTTTGGATTTACATGTATTATGTTGTATTGTTAGCTAGTACTGCACTGTTGGAGCTAGGAACATAAGCATTTCTCTAAACCCACAATAATATTTGCAAAATAAAATAGGATTTTATTTGATGTGTGTGTTCGCCATAGGCACAAGGGCCTCTGTGTAGTGTCTCCACATATTTGTCATATAAATGTGTGACAAAGGCACTTGGTGTGGCACTTGGTGTGCTACTTGTCTAGAACAACATCAAGTTTAACCACAATCGTGCCATAGAGACTCATTTGAATTCCCCAGCAACATACTGTAAGAGCTTAGGGGAATGGAAAACTAATCAATAGTCTTAAATTAAGACTTTTACATTTAGAAAAGTACTTTTCAATTGACTACTGCACATTGTGAGAGCTTCTAGGTTGCGTGAGAGTGTGGCCCATTTCTGTTTTCGTTCCACTGAAGTAAAGAATAATAACACATTCAAAGAAAGAACTGATTCAGGCTTTTATGACAGTGTGAATAAATGAAAGTATTTTTATGGGTTCACTTTACAACATGAATACAAGCATTAAAGAGAGAGAGAGAGAGTGCGAGGAGGGTGTTGCCACAAACTGGGCTCTGCTGAGCACATGGAAAGAAAGAAAGAAAGAACAATATGTTCCCCCATCCTTCATCCCTCCATCCCTCAGCCATCCTTGGAATATGTAATTATGAAGATGTAAATATGAGTTTACAATTATCCCCTTTCCCTTCCGTGGTTGTGTTTGTTTTCTCAGGCTCCCCAGAATGTGTTCTAGCCCTCTTCTCACCACACATCCAGATACCTCTAATCCTTGAGCCTTGCCTCATTTGACTCTGATGGTGAAATGACTCTGTAGAAACACATTACCGCCACAACCACCACACCCACACCCACAGAGTGAGACAACCCATTGCAAAACTCAATGGGCCACCACTGGGATGAAGAGTACAGATTGTTTATGACATTTTGTTCGCCACCCATACCTCCCGGGAAAGCAAACTCAATGCTGGGACAACACAATAGCCTGCCTCTGGGTTGACCACCGAAATTAACTGTAATTGACTCCACTGTACCTCATCAAGGACACTTCCAAACATTGGACTGAAGTAACTCCAGAGTAATAACACTAAAGCACTGATAGTCTTTACACTTGCTTAGTGGAACAGGACTGCCATTTCATGATGTGCTGTTATCATACTGTTTTATAAGCAGAACATGCTGTGCAGGGAAGGGACTGAGGCCAATGTTTGGAGGAGAAGCAGCCAGTCCCTCCATCATGGTCATACCTCTGTCAGTCTGGCTGTGTATCCGTTTCCCCTGGGTCGCCCTCTCTCTCTGGAAAACACCAGCAGGCCGCTGGATGGAGAGTTAGGTTGCCTCATGCTTCATGATGTGTTGGAAAGCAGTTGAAGTGCAAATGATCAAATACTGTAGCTTCATGATTTTCTCTTCCGGACGGAGGACATTGAGAGGTCAATGCTGCATAGTCCCTCATGTCCAGCCATGACTCTTTCTTTCCTCTCCCCTCTCTCCTCTTTCAATTGCCCTTTCTCATTTCCTGTACCTTCTTTTGTTTTACTTTCCTGTCTGTTCTTCCTTCTATTCTTTTCTCGTCTCTCCTCTCTGATCAGATGGGCAGCATAGGACAATACGACAGGAAACCATCGCTGGGGACGCCCCTCTCACAATCACTATTCCACCGCTCGCTACTCACACACTGCCTCCATCTACCCCACTCTAACTCTTCTGTCTCCCTCTAAACCCTGTTGCCACACACCCTCTCTCTAAATCCTCACCACTATAACTGTCCACCTCTCCAGCCCTCTCTCAACCTCTCCCCTCTCTCTACATCCTCACCACTATAACTGTCCACCTCTCCAGCCCTCTCTCAACCTCTCCCCTCTCTCTACATCCTCACCACTATAACTGTCCACCTCTCCAGCCCTCTCTCAACCTCTCCCCTCTCTCTACATCCTCACCACGATAACTGTCTACCTCTCCAGCCCTCTCTCAACCTCTCCCCTCTCTCTACATCCTCACCACTATAACTGTCCACCTCTCCAGCCCTCTCTCAACCTCTCCCCTCTCTCTACATCCTCACCACGATAACTGTCTACCTCTCCAGCCCTCTCCCTACAACTCCCTACCCTCTAGCCCCCACACCACTACCACTACCCAACCCTAACTCTATAACCTTAAGCTGGCTAATGATTGAAAAGTAGAACCATTTTTCATTTCTGTATCTCTGTAATATGTCTGTATCTATGTAACTGTATATGTATTTATGTAGAAAATAGGGACCGCAATGGAAATTAGTCCCTGATATTTTGCAATTTCGGTCACATTTAAAAAATCTGTGAACTGTGTACATATTTATTTTTCTTAACTGACAAATAAAATGAATCAATCAGCCAACTATAGAGCCTCCCTCCACCCTTGGCTCCCTCTCTCAGGGACTGTTAGGAGAAGCGCCTCTGGCTCGTATGGCGCTGATGGACCCACCGGCCGTCAGACCAACCGACTGGGCCCAAGACCAGCCTGCCTGCCAGCCAGCCAGCCGAGGCTCCCAGTGACCCCAAAGTCTGTGACTTTAAGTGTGCCCTATAAATCTAAGTGGACACTGTGGTGCCTCTCAGTCTGCGTTATCCACTACCCAACTATGGCGGCCAAGACCACTTTCCTTTACTGCTCAGACCATAACCATGTTATTGGGACTGGGGCTGGGAGGGGAGATAAAAACAGACAGACACAGGAAGCTACCGCTCATCTTCAGTATGTCTGTCACACAACAACAGCAAGTGACTGTCTGTGGGGAAAGAGGGAAAGAGCATCTAGATCTAAGGTATCCTCTATGCTTGCCCAACCATGACTTTTTGTTGACATTTGTAAGTACTGACAATGCACAATCTACTAACAATATGATTTGGCAGAGATCCCAAAATGACATAGCAGTAGTTTTCTCCAATTATGCTATTATACTTCTATTATAATTATTCTTCCGTATTCCAGTTTGCCAATATGGCTTCATTTCAAACAGATAAATCTGTGGAACACTAACTATCACTCTGGAAAAATAGGTCTTCATTCACAGATGAACCCCTTGACTTTTCCCACATTTTGTCGTGTTACAGCCTGAATTTAAGGTAGATTCAATTAAGATTTTGTGTCACTGGCCTACACTACCCCATAATGTCAAAGTAGAATTATGTTTTTAGAAATGTTTACAAATTAATAACAAATTTAAAGCTGAAATGTATTCAACCCGTTGTTATGGCAAGCTTAAATAAGTTCAGGTGTAAAAATGTGCTTGGGAGTATGGCTAGACTATCCTTCTGTCCTTCTCTCAGCACATATCCAAGCTACAGGCTAAGGTTGAATCTAAACTTGGTTTCCTGTATCGTTATCGCTCCTATTTCACCCCAGCTGCCAAACGAACCCTGATTCAGATGACCATCCTTCCCACGCTAGATTACAGAGATGTAATTTATAGATCGGCAGGTAAGGATTCTCTCGGCTAGATGTTCTTTACTATTCGGCCATCAGATTTGCCACCAATGCTCCTTATAGGACACATCAATTTACTCTATACTCCTCTGTAAACTGGTCCCCTCTGTACACCCGTCACAAGACGCACTGGTTGATGCTTATTTTTAAAACCTTCTTAGGCCTCACTCCCCCTTATCTGAGATACCTACTGCAGCCCTCATCCTCCACATACAACACCTGTTCTGTCAGTTACATTCTGTGACTCCCCATCCCGGATCCGGGAGCGTAATCATCGCCTGACACTAATTAGCATAACACAATGGACATAAATATCCCTAGAAAATATTCCTATTCATGAAAATCACAAATGAAATATATTGAGACACAGGTTAGCCTTTTGTTAATCACCCTGTCATTTCAGATTTTCAAAATATGCTTTACAGCCAAAGCTAGACAAGCATTTGTGTAAGTTTATCGATAACCTAGCATTATGCCTTGCTATCAGCAGGCAACCTTGTCACAAATCAGAAAAGCAATCTCATCTCTCTCCAGATGAAATCTCGCGTCTTATGACGGCAGGCCGCCCAACAACCTGCCCGCTTGACCCTATCCCCTCCTCTCTTCTCCAGACCATTTCCGGAGACCTTCTCCCTTACCTCACCTCGCTCATCAACTCATCCCTGACCGCTGGCTACGTCCCTTCCGTCTTCAAGAGAGCGAGAGTTGCACCCCTTCTGAAAAAACCTACACTCGATCCCTCCGATGTCAACAACTACAGACCAGTATCCCTTCTTTCTTTTCTCTCCAAAACTCTTGAACGTGCCGTCCTTGGCCAGCTCTCCCGCTATCTCTCTCAGAATGACCTTCTTGATCCAAATCAGTCAGGTTTCAAGACTAGTCATTCAACTGAGACTGCTCTTCTCTGTATCACGGAGGCGCTCCGCACCGCTAAAGCTAACTCTCTCTCCTCTGCTCTCATCCTTCTAGACCTATCGGCTGCCTTCGATACTGTGAACCATCAGATCCTCCTCTCCACCCTCTCCGAGTTGGGCATCTCCGGCGCGGCCCACGCTTGGATTGCGTCCTACCTGACAGGTCGCTCCTACCAGGTGGCGTGGCGAGAATCTGTCTCCTCACCACGCGCTCTCACCACTGGTGTCCCCCAGGGCTCTGTTCTAGGCCCTCTCCTATTCTCGCTATACACCAAGTCACTTGGCTCTGTCATAACCTCACATGGTCTCTCCTATCATTGCTATGCAGACGACACACAATTAATCTTCTCCTTTCCCCCTTCTGATGACCAGGTGGCGAATCGCATCTCTGCATGTCTGGCAGACATATCAGTGTGGATGACGGATCACCACCTCAAGCTGAACCTCGGCAAGACGGAGCTGCTCTTCCTCCCGGGAAGGACTGCCCGTTCCATGATCTCGCCATCACGGTTGACAACTCCATTGTGTCCTCCTCCTAGAGCGCTAAGAACCTTGGCGTGATCCTGGACAACACCCTGTCGTTCTCAACTAACATCAAGGCGGTGGCCCGTTCCTGTAGGTTCATGCTCTACAACATCCGCAGAGTACGACCCTGCCTCACACAGGAAGCGGCGCAGGTCCTAATCCAGGCACTTGTCATCTCCCGTCTGGATTACTGCAACTCGCTGTTGGCTGGGCTCCCTGCCTGTGCCATTAAACCCCTACAACTCATCCAGAACGCCGCAGCCCGTCTGGTGTTCAACCTTCCCAAGTTCTCTCACGTCACCCCGCTCCTCCGCTCTCTCCACTGGCTTCCAGTTGAAGCTCGCATCCGCTACAAGACCATGGTGCTTGCCTACGGAGCTGTGAGGGGAACGGCACCTCAGTACCTCCAGGCTCTGATCAGGCCCTACACCCAAACAAGGGCACTGCGTTCATCCACCTCTGGCCTGCTCGCCTCCCTACCACTGAGGAAGCACAGTTCCCGCTCAGCCCAGTCAAAACTGTTCGCTGCTCTGGCCCCCCAATGGTGGAACAAACTCCCTCACGACGCCAGGACAGCGGAGTCAATCACCACCTTCCGGAGACACCTGAAACCCCACCTCTTTAAGGAATACCTAGGATAGGATAAGTAATCCTTCTCACCCCCCTTTTAAGATTTAGATGCACTATTGTAAAGTGACTGTTCCACTGGATGTCATAAGGTGAATGCACCAATTTGTAAGTCGCTCTGGATAAGAGCGTCTGCTAAATTACTTAAATGTAAATGTTAAATGCAATCAAATTAAATGGTTTACCTTTGATGAACTTCGGATATTTTCACTCACGAGACTCCCAGGTAGATAGCCAAAGTTCATTTTTTTCCAAAAGATTATTTTTGTATGCGAAATAGCTCTGTTTGTTCTTCACCTTTGGCTGAGAAATCGCCCGGAAATTGCGGTCACCAAAACTATTCCAAATTAGATCCATAATATCGACAGAAACATAGGAAACGTTGTTTATAATCAATCCTCAAGGTGTTTTTCTAATATCTATTCGATAATATATCCATCGGGACAATTCATTTTTCAGTAGGACCGATTGGAGTAATGGCTACCTCTGTATTTTACGCGAGAATGCTGTAGACACCTTGGAGAATACGTAGAAAGCGTAAGCTCGTTGATGATACATTCACAGCTCAATAGGGACTCATTGGAACGCAGCACTTTCAAAACCTGGGGCACTTCCGGATTGGATTTTTCTCAGGCTTTCGCCTGCAACATCAGTTCTGTTATACTCACAGACAATATCTTTACAGTTTTGGAAACTTTAGAGTGTTTTCTATCCAAAGGTGTCAATTATATGCATATTCTAGCATCTTGTCCTGACAAAATATCCTGTTTAATACGGGAACGTTTTTTTCTCAAAAAATAAAAATACTGCCCCTAGAGTCGCAACAGGTTAAAGGTTCCCAAAGCACACACATCCCTGGGTCACTCCTCTTTTCAGTTGCTGCAGCTAGCGACTGGAACGAGCAGCTAAAAAAACTCAAACTGGACAGTTCTGTCTCCATCTCTTCATTCAAAGACACGCTTGCTAACACTTGTGGCTGCTTTTCGTGATGTATTGTTGTCTCTACCTTCTTGCCTTTTGTGGTGTTGTCATTGCCCAATAATGTTTGTACCATGTTTTGTGCTGCTACTATGTTGTGTTGCTGCCATGCTGTCTTAGGTCTCTCTTTATGTAGTGTTGTGGTGTCTCTCTTGTCGTGATCTGTGTTTTGTCCTATATTTTTATTTTTAATCCAAGCCTCCTTTCCCGCAGGAGACCTTTTGCCTTTTGGTAGGCCGTATTTGTAAATTAGAATTTGTTCTTAGCTGACTTGCCTAAACAAATCACATTATAAGTTGCATGGACTCACTCTGTGTGCAATAATATGATTTTTGAATAATCTCTGTACCCACACATACAATTATCAGTCGAGCAGCGAATTTCAAACACAGACTCAACCACAAAGACCCCTGAGGTTTTCCAATGCCTCGCTAAGAAGGGCACCTATTGGTAGATGGGTAAACATAAAAAAGCAGACATTGAATATCCATTTGAGCATGGTGAAGCTATTAATTACACTTTGGATGGTGTATCAATATACCCAATCACTACAACGATACAGGTGTCCTTCCTAACTCAGTTGCCGGAGAGGAAGGAAAATGCTCAGGGATTTCATCATGAGGCCAATGGTGACTTTAAAACAGTTAGAGTTTAATGGCTGTGACAGGAAAAAACGGTGTATGGATCAACAACATTGTAGTTACTCCACAATACTAACCTAAGTGACAGAGTGAAAAGAAGGAAGCCTTTACAGAATAAAAATATTAAAAAACACACATTCTGTTTACAATAAGGCACTAAAGTAAAACTGCAAAAAATGTGTCAAAGAAATTAACTTTAAGTCCTGATTACAAAGCATTATGCTTGGGGCAAATCCAAAGCAAAACATCACTGAGTACCACTCTTCATATTTTCAAGCATGGTGTTGGCTGCATCATGTTATTGATATGCTTGTCATCAGGGAGGACTAAGGAGTTTTTTGTTTGTTGATAAAAAATAAATGGAATAGAGCTAAACACAGGCAAAATCCTAGAGGAAAACCTGGTTTAGTCTGACAGACAATGGGAGACAAATTCACCTTTCAGCAGGACAATAACCTAAAACACAAGGCAAAATATAGAATGGAGTTGCTATACTCCTGAGTGGCCAAGTTAAAGTGTTGACTTAAATTGGCTTGAAAATCTATGGCAAGACTTGAAAATGGCTGTCTAGCAAGGATCAACAACCAACTTGACAGAGCTTTTAAAATAATAATGTACAAATATTGTACAATCCAGATGTACAAAGCTCTTAGAAACTTTCCAAGAAGGACCCACAGCTGTAATCGCTGCCAAAGGTGATTCTAGCATGTATTGACTCAAGGGTGTGAATACGTATGTAAATGACAGATATCTGTATTTCATTTTCCGTACATTTGTGAAAATGTCTAAAAACATGTTTTCACTTTGTCATTAAGGGGTATTGTGTGTAGATGGATGAGGGAAAAACATGTATTTAATCAATTTTGAATTCAGGCTGTAACACAACAAAATGTGTAATAAGTCAAGGGGTATGAATATTTTCTGAAGGCAGTGTAACAAGGTCATCCTCTGGACTCAGTGCTGGTCAGAGCGTGAGGCAGCAGTGTTATTATCACCAGTCTCTGTGCCTCTATTTTCCGTGTGGAGAGCATAAAGAGACAAGGAGAAGGGGAACATAAAGCACATTGATGGGAGCAGAGGGAGAGACAGATATCTCCTACTGTCCCTGCCGCTGGGATGGAAGCACCAAGAGGAAGTGGAATTAAATCAAGTGCCTTCAAGGTCAGTTTGGGATGAACGGAGCCTCCACCTGCTCCTTTCTCCTAGCAGAAGATGCATTCTTACACACAGAGAGCATGCTGGGAAAGACTGGGCTCGACTCACTCAGATGCAAACTTGCAAAGGCCTTGTGTTCCCTATCCCCAAAACAACCCCCGCCGTCTCATTCATCCAAGACCAATCCCTGTTTATACATCACTTCTATACACTCACAGAGATCCATTCATTCATTCAAACCTGCAGCCCGATACGTTTTTATCTGTCCTATCTATACAGCCTCCTCACTTACCCCTTTTCATTCAAATCTCAGTCCTAATTTACAAAGTCTTCTTTTGAGACAATTTTGACTTGCTGTGGGAGCAACCAACTCTCTTTAAAAGAGATGGGATTCAACATAACCGCAGGGGTTCCAGGATTATCTCCATCAACATAGCGAACTGCTTAAGAGACTGACTGTGTTTTGCAGCGCTCCAGTCTTCCCTGTCATAATAAGCAACAAAGGACTTGGAAATCGTATTATATCCCAAAGAAATAGAAATGCAGTAAATGTAAGTAACCTAATCTATGTTCCTTTAACTGTTAGCTCCGACGGTATTATCTGCAATAATCACATGCACATAGGCTTGAATTCCACTGTTTGCACCCAAACTGTTTGCCTTAGGAAGAAGCCCACTGTGGGCAGCCCACTCAGTACTATTGACTCAAATGTTAAAGTGACTGACATGTCTACCTAGATCAGCCTGTCAGAATAGCACTAAAACCATTCAAGCAACCAGAAAAGGACAAAAATAGCCCATATTAACATACGTATCCTGAGAAACAAAGTTCATGAAATTGACAACTTATTATTAACATCAGAAAACATTCATATTCTAGCCATCTATCACACTCTGATCTGTTTCACCTGTCTTTGTGATTGTCTCCACCTCCCTCCAGGTGTCGCCCATCTTCCCCATTATCCCATGTGTATTTATACCTGTGTTCTCTGTTTGTCTTTTTCCAGTTCATCTTGTTTGTTGAAGCCTACCGGCTTGTTTGTATCAGCGCCTGCTTTTCCCCAGTCTCTATTTTCTCGAACTCCTGGTTCTGACCCCTGCCTGGCCTGACGCTGAGCCCGCCCGCCTAAACACTTTGCCTGACCCTGAGCCTGCCTGCCATCCTGTACCTTTACCCCACCCCTGGATTACCTACCTCTGCCTGACCTGACCCTGAGCCTGCCTGCCGTCCTGTACTTTTGCCCCTGTTGCTCTAATAAACATTGTATCTTTGACACGGTCTGCATCTGGTTCTTACCTGTTTCCTGATACCATCTCTGAAACACAATTTGATCATTCATTTGATGATGCAGAAGTAGCTTCACATTGTTATAGAATATATAGGAAAGATGGAAAATCAAATGGGGGAGGTGCTTCCATGAATGTCTAGAGTCATTTTCCTGTTAGGCTGAGAGAGGATCTTATGTCAGATGATGTGGAAGTAATATGACTACAGATTCATCTGCATCACCTAAAGCCTATACTTGTAGGAAGTTGCTGCCCACTCAAAAAGGAGATCCAAGCTGTAAACAGTGCCTTCAATATGGTTCAAGTCATCAGTCAACCTACCAGGGTATTTACAAATATAACAGGAACTAAATCATCCATGTGTATTGATCACATATTTACTAATGTTGCAGAAATCTGCTCTAGAGCAGAGTCCACACCCATCGGATATAGTGATCATAATATAATAGCCATACCTAGAAAAATCCAAGTTCCAAATAATGGACCTAAAATTGTGTATAAAAGATCACACAAGGTTTAGCAATGATTACTATGTTGAAGATAAAAAATATAAAAATATTTGTTGGTCTGATGTGTGTAATGAGGAACATCTTGACGCTGCACTACATTTATGAAATGTCTTCTTCCGGTTACTGACAGGCATGCGCCCATAAAGAAACTGACTGTTAAAACAGCCAAATCCCCATGGATAGATGATTGAAAAATGTAATGGCTGAGAGGGATGAGACTAAGGGAATGGCAAATAAGTCTGGCAACACAGCATATTGGCAAACATACTTTACAGTAAATAGATAAATAATGTAACTAAACAAAAAGTAGAAGAAACTATACATTGGAAAATAAGATAAATGATATAAAGAATGAAAGTAAAAAAGCGCTGGAGTACTTAAAATTAAATTCTAGGCAAGAAAGCAAACTCGGCTGCATCTTTCATTGGGGCAGAGGGCTTGTTCATAACAAAACCCTTTGATATTTGCCAACTGCTTTAATAGCATTTTTGTTGACAAGATTAGCAAACTTAGGTATGGAATACAAACAAATGCTGAGCCTTCATATTAATGCATAATGTACCAAATAATGAAAGACAAGCACTGTTGTTTTGAGACCCACAAAGTGGGTGGGGAAGAGGTGAAAACATTATTACTATCTATAAATAAGGACAAGCCACCCTGTACCGACATCCTGGATGGTAAATTGCTGGTTGTTGGTAGCGAAATACATTGTGATTCCAATTTGCTACATCTTGAATTTAAGCCTAGAAGATGGTGTGTGCCCTCAGACATGGATGGAGGTACGGGTCATTCTGCTACCCAAGAATAGCAAAGCACCATATTAATGGTTCAAACAACCAACCAATCAGCCTGTTACAAGTCCTCAGCAAACCTTTGGAAAAAAACATTTGGATCAAATATAAAGTTATTTTACAGAAAACAAATTAACAACAGACTTTCAGCATGCTTAAAGGGAAGGTCACTCAACATGCACTGACACAAATGGCCGATGATTGGCTGAAAGAAAAATGATAGTAAGAAAATTGTAGGAGTTGTTTTGTTATACTTCAGTGCAGCTTTTGATGTCATTGATCATAACCTATTGCTGAAAAAACGTAGGTGTTATGGATTTGCATCCTCTGCCTTATTATGGATTGAGTTACCAATCTATTAGAACACAAAGGGTTTTCATTAATGGAAGCCTCTCTCATGCAAATTCAATTTAGTGTTGTGTACCGCAGGTACTGGTCAAGACATACACAGTGCATTCAGCAATCATTCAGACCTCTTGACGTTTTCCACATTTTTTTACGTTACAGCCTTATTCTAAAATGGATTAAAACATTTTTCCCCTCATCAATCTACACACAATATCCCGTAATGACAAAGTAAAAACATGTATATGTTTTCAAATTTGTTAAAAATAAAAAACTGAAATATCACAGTTACATAGCAAACTCTTTACTCAGTACTTTGTTGAAGAACCTTTGGCAGCGATTACAGTCTTGAGTCTTCTTGGGTGTGACGCTACAAGCTTAGCACACCTGTATTTGGGGAGTTTCTCTCATTCTTCTCTGCAGATCCTCTCACGCTCTGTCAGGTTGGATGGGGAGCGTCGCTGCGCAGCTATTTTAAGGTCTCTCCAGAGATGTTAGATTAGGTTCAAGTCTGGGCTCTGGCTGGGCCACTCAAGGACATTCAGAGACTTGTCCCGAAGCCACTCCTGCGTTACCTTGGCTGTGTGCTTAGAGTCGTTGTCCTGTTGGAAGGTGAATCTTCGCCCCAATCTGAGGTCCTAAGTGCTCTTGAGCAGGTTTTCATCAAAGATCTCTCTGTACTCCGTTCATCTTTCCCTTGATCCTGACTAGTCTCCCAGTCCATACCACTGAAAAACATCCCCACAGCATGATGCTGCCACCACCATGCCTCACCATAGGGATGGTGCCAGGTTTCCTCCAGACGTGATGCTTGGCATTCAGGCCAAAGACTTCAATCTTGGTTTCATCAGACCAGAGAATCTTTTAGTTGCCCTTTGGCAAACTCCAAGTGGGCTGTCATGTGCCTTTTACTGAGGAGTGGCTTCCGTCTGGCCACTCTACCATAAAGGCCTGATTTGTGGAGTGCTGCAGAGATGGTTGACCTTCTGGAAGGTTCTCCCATCTCCACAGAGGAACTCTGGAGCTCTGTCAGAGTGACCATTGGGTTCTTGGTCACCTCCCTGACCAAGGCCCTTGTCCCCCGATTGCTCAGTTTGGCCTGGCAGCCAGCTCTAAGAGTCTTGGTGGTTCCAAACTTATTCTATTTAAGAAAGATGGAGGCCACTGTGTTCTTGGGGACCTTCAATGCTGCAGAAATGTTTTTGTACCCTTCCCCAGATCTGTGCCTCGACACAGTCCTGTCTCGGAGCTCTGTTTCATATTGATCCCAGGAAGAGCAGCTGATGCTTTTGCAGCGGCTAATGTGAATGCTAATAAACACCAATACCAGTCCCTCACACTCCCCAACCCCCATAGGCCCTTCACTCCCCCTGTTTTACCACTCACCATCAGCATCACTTATGCCCACCCCTGCCCTTAAAACCACAACCCAAATTCATTCACACCTTTCCGTCAATATTTCACTCAGGCGTAGCATAGAACTACAAATAAATATAATTTCACATCCATTACCACCCCAAACCAAGCTGGCAACTCGTCTCACTAATCTCCAGTCTCCCTCCACTCTCTAACCTCTTCCCTAGTCTCTCCTCTCCAACCCTCAGCCCCTGTCCTTTCTCTCACTCCTCTCACCCCACTTCATGTGTTTCAGATCTTTCACCCACCCCCTGTCATGTGATCCGGGTGGATCAACTGGAACTCATCTGACTTGCCATTTAAAACAGGGAGGCCTCTCCTCTGCCATCACCCCTACCACGAGCCCCGGACAGGTTTCCTCCTGGACACATGTGCAGCTTTCCCTGGGTAAGTGAGTGGCTCCAAACCAAACACACTGCTGGCTGCCTCAACATATTAGCCTCGCTTCGCCTTTTCTCAACCAGCACCAGCAGTCATTTCACAGATAATTAATGTACGTAATGACTCTTAATTGGAGGAAAAGGGGGTGCATTGGGCATAAACACAAACAGCCATATGGGGACACACGCACAGGCCCACACACACACACACACACACACACACACACACACACACACAGGCAAGCACACCAGCACAGACTCCCTGACTCCCCCTGACTGTCTCGGGGTTGCTCCGACTGACTGGATTTGCGTCACAGCACAGAGAGAAGCATGGAATCACTTATGTCGCCACGCATCCGTAAACCAACACAGAAAGACGTGTGGCACCCAGAACTACATGATTCGTAGCTCAGGCAAAGTCGCAAACTACTTCCATAAAATGTGCTACTCAAGGCAATTTCTGAGCCCACAATTAAAAAGATAAAGGGGACCATTAACACTATTCCTTTAATTAATTATTGAAGTTTAACATTGATGTGCGTAGATAACAGTACTGCCTGTGCGTCAGAGTCCTCAAAACATAGGTAGTTTAGACAGAGGATTGTGTGTGCGTGTGTGTGTGTGTTTGTGTGTGTGTTGTGTGTGTGTGTGTGTGTGTGTGTGTGTGTGTGTGTGTGTGTGTGTGTGTGTGTGTGTGTGTGTGTGTGTGTGTGTGTGTGTGTGTGTGTGTGTGTGTGTGTGTGTGTGTGTGTGTGTGTGTGTGTGTGTGTGTGTGTGTGTGAGAGCGAGAGAGAGAGAGAGAGAGAGAGAGAGAGAGAGAGAGAGAGAGAGAGAGAGAGAGAGAGAGAGAGAGAGAGAGAGAGAGAGAGAGAGCATGTTTGAGTTTGGGGTAGGAGGAGGGTCGGGGTCATCCTTTTTGACATGAGTGGAAGGTCCTGCATCCGGCACCCTGCACACTCCCAGAGGGCCTGTTGTCCAGCCTGCAGCTATGGGCCTGTCCGGCCTGTCAACAGCACGTCACACGCACATCACACACACTCTCACCCTCTGTCAGTCAGTCAGGCCACACGGAGCAGGCTGGTAAACACACTTGTATACACTGAAAGCGGAATGACCCCCCTGGCCCCGCCCACTCTGATTCCTGACCCTTGACTTGTCTCCCAGGACAGCTCACCTGGACATCTGACCACCTGCCCCTAGATACGGACTGTCCACAGCACTCTGAGAAAACCCACACAAACTCACAGAGACACACATAGAGGCACGAAGAGACAAACGCAATGCACAAAAACACACACACACACAATCACATATGCATACATCTGTCCTGCTCCCCGGACTCTGGCCTGTCTGACAGGTGAGTGAGCTGTGAGGGCAGGTAGAGAGGGGTCCCCGATGATTACAGAGGTCAGATCTTGTCTTAATGAGACGTTATATGACCTCATCTCCCTTGGCAACAAAATGTGTAATTACAGTGCATTACCTCCATTGTGGCCTCAACATACACTTGTCATTTCACACACATTTACTATCCCTTTCTTTGTCACTGTCACTGGGTCTGGCTCTGGCTGCGTAGTGTTTGTGTTTGTTTGTGTGCGTGTGTGTGTGCGTGTATTTGTGTGTTTGCGCGCGCACGTGTGTGTGTGTGCCAGCAGTGAGTGTGTGTGTGTGTGTGTGTGTGTGTGTGTGTGTGTGTGTGTGTGTGTGTGTGTGTGTGTGTGTGTGTGTGTGTGTGTGTGTGTGTGTGCGTGTGTGTGTGGTTGTGAGAGTTTATGTGTGTGTTTGTCAAAGCCAGGGCCAAGCGGTGGGGTTGGGGGGGGGCTCTAAATGAAGGTGTAGTGTGTGTGTCAGAGCCAGCCAGTGGAGCTGCTGCCATAAACCAGCGACAATATAGCAGTGCCTAATTGTTGAGTTTAACGCCTAGCGATTACAGGAGCTCATAAAATGTCCCCCCTTCCCCCTGAGAGAGAGGACCACACAGGAGACAGACCATAGCCCATTTGACACCGTTTTCATTTTACAAGGCAGGGGGAGGAGAAGTATATGCTCATATAGCTAAGGAGACCAATAAAGACTCAACATTTGAATTAATTAACCATTTAAATTAGGGTGACGAATTAGCCGTCTGCACTAGGTAAGCTTTGGCACCTTTCTCTGATGAGGAACAGGCACCACTCTACTATTGTGCTGGACCAGGGATGTCAGGCTAGAAGTACTCTTTCAAGTTTGTAGCACAGGAGGTTGGTGGCACCTTAACTGGGGAGGACGGGCTTGTGGTAATGGCTGGAGCGGAATTGGTGGAATGGTATCAAATACACATGGTTTAAATGGGTTTGCAATTCCATTTGCTTCATTCCAGCCATTATTATGAGCCATCCTCCCCTCAGAAGCCTCCACTGGTTTGTATTATGTTGGTAACTACCTTAGTAAAATAAAATACATTGTGGAGAATTCAAGAATAGTTGTGTGCTGGAGTTTATTTTTTAAATGTTGAGTTTCCTCCTCAATAGCTTTCTTGAGTGGAATCTAATGGTTACAAAATTGTAGAAATGAATTTCTGGTTGAAATTTCAGTCTTGATAATAGTGACGTTTACCTTCAACTTATACTTTCACCAAAGTGTCAGTTGACGAGAAAAAACACTACAGTTTTGCTCCCTTTAAAAATAAATACATCTTGTTGTGTACTTCATGATAGATAAGAGGGGGCTGTAGACTTCATTCTGCTCAGGTCTGTAGTCTTGAACTCAAGTAAAAAAGAGACAGGTTAGATAGACAGCTCCCCTGTGATGCTCCCTGCTCTGTTAGCCCATACCAGCCAAACAGAAATGTCCTCTGTGTTTGTTCATCGCTGTCCAGCTGAGTCCACACACTCAACAAAGGTCCTGTCATCGTGGTCCTACCCCGACAGAGAACTGCACTATCCAGCATAGCTCCATCCTTAGTTTACCAAGAATTATATGAGCTACAGGTATAGGCCTAAATTAAATGGGTAAATGGTGTAACAGATGGGAAAGCCTATAGCCAGGAGACTTTTTTAAACTGAGAGTCAGAGCAGACATGCAAGTGAACAAACTGCGGGGGTCTTGTGGGGCGGCTTTGTTTTTGCCTGGGTCCGGTGATGCATCATACTGTGACACTTTTTCTATTTTCAAAGTTCTATATGTTGAAAACTTGTTTGCGGACATGCAAAACATTTTGGGACTGTATCAACAGTAGACTAATGAAACAAATACCAATAGATAAGGCGGCAGGTAGCCTAGAGGTTGTAAGAGTGTTGGGCCAGTAAACGAAAGGACTCTGGTTCAAATCCCTGTGAAGACTAGGTGAAAATCTGTCTATATGCCCTTTGTATTGTAAACATCTTCCCAGTGTGAAATCATTCCCAATCACTGTGATTGTTACACCATGTTGTAAAATTTCTCACAGTGTGAATATACTCCCAGTTCAATAATTGAATGTGCCTCTCTTATTAACGTGGATGGTTGAGCTTGTGAGAATGTTTCACTCAAACCCTTGATTTAGTTAGCTAACTAATACATGCACTGTCAATCAAAAAAGTAGCCCCCAAGTCTTTGCATTGCAAAAAAATCTACACTCACCACAATGATGTGCGAGTCCGGGTATTTATATGCTGACCTCATGCCTCAACAAGCTTCTGATTGGTCAGTGTCAATACTCCCGGCCATCATTGATTGGCAGATGTGTGAAGCATATGCGCACACCCACAGAATAGTTTTTCGAGGGTGTGAGAGGGAGGCATCCTCACAAGCTCAGCCATCCACATAAAGAGATGCACATGCAATTATTAAAACTGGGAACATTTCCACTCTGGGAGAAATGTTACTGCATGACGTCACAATCAGAACACAATCAGAACGATCAGAACGATCGGGAACTATTTCACGCTGGGACAACTTTTACATGACACCCTTGAGCAAGGCACTTAACCCTTACTGCTCCTGTAAGTCGCTTTGGATAAGAGCGTCTAGTAAAATAGTTTTTGGGTGGAATTTTCCTTTAAGGCAGGAGGCCCTGAGCTCCGTTGTTTTGTTAATCAGGCACAAATGTGGACACCCCAACTCCGTAAAATCATTCCGGAGTAGGGTTGAGGTGGACGCTAATTGAGTAATCCTTAGGGAGCCGTTGAAAATTGTTTTTGACGGGATTCCTATCAAAATATAGATATCTGGAAATTGGATCAAGCCCCTGCCTGTCAACACTGTGGGTATTCTGAATAAAGTCATTATATTAGCATGAGAATGGAATAAATTACTGTTTTTATGTGGAAGAATGGTGTTTTCCCGGCAGGGAATATGAGGTTTGGTTATTTACATTTGAATAATTTAGCTGATGCTTATGGAGAGCAACTTACAATAAGTGCAACCCCCTTTCATGATCATTGCAAGTATAACCTTCTTTATAACTATCTTCTAAGGTAGCAACCATAGTGCCAGGTCAGCATAGTGCCAGGTCAACACAAAGGGTGCACATTTTGGTTTTCCCCTAGCACAACACAGCTGATTCAAATAATCAACTCAATATTAAGCGTTGATTATTTTAATCCGCTTTGTAACATACTACTAGAACTAAAAACTACATTTGCACCCTTTGGGGTCCCCCAGGACTGAGTTTTGGAAGAATTTTTAAAAAACCTTTATTTAACCAGAGGCTAGTTGAGAACAAGTTGCAACTGCGACCTGGCCAAGATAAAGCAAAGCAGTTCAAAACAAACAACAACACAGAATTACACATGGAATAAACAAACATATAGTCAATAATACAGTATTTAAAGTCTATGTACATCATGTTAAAAATGAGGTAGGATAAAGGAGGTAAGGCAATAAATAGGCCATGGTGGCGAAGTAATTACAATATAGCAATTAAACACTGGAATGGTAGATGTGCAGAAGATGAATGTACAAGTAGAGATACTGGGATGCAAAGGAGCAAGGTAAATAAATAAATACAGTATGGGGATACGGTAGTTGGATGGGCTATTTACAGATGGGCTATGTACAGGTGCATTGATCTATGAGCTGCTCTAACAGCTGGTGCTTAAAGCTAGAGAGGGAGATAGGAGTCTCCGGTTTTAGTGATTTTTGAAGTTCGTTCCAGTCATTGGCAGCAGAGAACTGGAAGGAAAGGCGGCCAAAGGAAGAATTGGCTTTGGGGGTGACAAGTGAGATATACCTGCTGGAGCGTGTGCTACGGGTGGGTGCTGCTATGGTGACCAGTAAACTCAGATAAGGCGGGGCTTTACCTAGCAGAGACTTGTAGATGACCTGGAGCCAGTAGGTTTGGCAACGAGTATGAAGCGAGGCCCAGCCAACGAGAGCGTACTTTGGTGCTTTGGTGACAAAATGGATGGCACTGTGATAGACTGCATCCAATTTGTTAAGTAGTGTTGGAGGATATTTTGTAAATTACATCGCCGATGTCGTGGATCGGTAGGAGGGTCAGTTTTATGAGGGTATGTTTGGCAGCATGAGTGAAGGATGCTTTGTTGCGAAATAGGAAGCCGATTCTATATTTAATTTTGGATTGGAGATGCTTAAATGTGAATCTGGAAGGAGAGTTTACAGTCTAACCAGACACCTAGGTATTTGTAGTTGAAGGGCATACATTTAGTTTTACTTGCATTAAAGAGCAGTTGGAGGCCACGGAAGGAGAGTTGTATGGCATTGAAGCTCGTCTGGAGGTTAGTTAACACAGTGTCCACAGTAAGGCCAGAGGTATACAGAATGGTGTCGTCTGCGTAGATGTGGATCAGAGAATCTCCAGCAGCAAGAGCGACATCGTTGATGTATACAGAGAAGGCCCGAGAATTGAACCCTGTGGCACCCCCATAGAGACTGCCAGAGGTCCGGACAACAGGCCCTCCGATTTGACACCCTGAACTCTATCAGAGAAGTAGTTGTTGAACCAGGCGAGGCAATCATTTGAGAAACTAAGGCTGTTGAGTCTGCCGATAAGAATGTGCTGATTGACAGAGTTGAAAGCCTTGGACAGGTCGATGAATACGGCTGCACAGTACTGTCTCTTATCAATGGCGGTTATGATATCGTTTAGGACCTTGAGCGTGGCTGTGCAAGGTGAAAAGGCCCAGTCCCAATGAACAGAGACCAACGGTGTAGCACAATTTCACGAGTGTGCATGTGTGTCACAATGCTGCGGTCGCAACATGGTGATGGAAGTGAGGTATGGGACTCTGGACAGGTTCAACACCTCCTGACAGAGGATATCCTATCCTCACCCTTCCCCTGCCTCACCTTGTCTCCCACCTCCCGCTCTGGGCCAGGTGGTTAGCCAGAGTGAGGTGCTTTAATAAATTGTGCAATTGAAGGTCTCTGATCCATGCTGTCAGACACCTTGCACACCTGCTGACAGGGCCATAACAACACTAATTTACCCTTCCCAAACACACACACAATTTTTTATTTTATTTAAGCTTTATTTAACTAGGCAAGTCAGTTAAGAACAAATTCTTATTTACAATGTTGGCCTACTCCGGCCAAACCCGGACGACGCTGGTCCAATTGCGTGCCGCCCTGAGTGACTCCCAATCATGGCCAGATGTGATGCAGCCTGGATCTGAACCAGGGACTGCAGTGCCGCCTCTTGCACTGCGATGCAGTGCCTTAGACTGCTGCACCGATTGGGAGCCCAAACACACACACACATGCATGCACACAAACACACACACACACGCACATGCACACAGTTATCACGGTTCATTTGAGAAACACCAAGTCAGTGTGTATACAAAATGACTCCCTTTTGAACTGAACCCCGATTGAAATCTTAAAATGCTTTGCATACCCAAACACAAGACCACATCTTGAAATACCTCCAATCATTTCAGCATGAACAACTTAATTAAGCAATTCTATTCATAGTGACATGAAAATACACTCAAAAGTGCTGAGAGTGTGGCAGAGATAGAGATGACAGAAGGGAATTAGTTTAGTAATAGAAAGACTAGGATTAGGATTATCCCCCCAGGTGATGGATGAGACATAAAGGAATGGGAATAACCACGCTCGGATTAACTGGACTGTTTGCTTTTCCCACAATCTCCGGAATCCTCCGGAATGCTCTAACTGTCAATTCAGTTCAATGTCTTTCTCTTTGAAAAAGATTGTTCCTCCGAGATTGGGTCCTTTTCCAAGCCACTTGCATTCCATATTCTGATAGTCATTGGGAATTTCTGTTTTAACTGCACTGACGCATTGCCCCATCAGTATGAAAGTGCCTGGCCTATCAAGCCTGTCTTTTTTAACACCATCTTAACTGTTGTCAGTGAAGTTCTGCTTGCCAAGGAGTTTTGATTCAAACTCATTTAGGGTATATTGAGATGTTTCTTAATTCTCTTTTGTGACAGTTGGGATTCAAACCCTCTGGAGGGGAATCTCTCTAAAAAAACAGACATTATTTCAGAAGGGAGAAGAAAGGCTCAGGATAAACCCTAATCTGGCCACATCCTATTGTTTACACCTCAACCACCTTTAACAGAAGCCTCCTCAATGTCCTGCAACAATGTAACCGATAAGACCCCCTGAAAAAGAGGAAAAGAAAGAAGAAAAGAAAGAAAGAAAGAAAGAAAGAAAGAAAGAAAGAAAGAAAGAAAGAAAGAAAGGAGAAACCTATAGGCTCAGCTCCATCTCTTCTTCTCTCCCCAAAGCCCTGATACTCCCTGTGAGAAGCTCTTAATCAGGGGCCAAACAATGTGGCACAGGATTTCTACTCTTTCACAGGGGTCTGATCTAATAAGCAGAGGGACTTGGGCCTGATCTGGGGAATTACTGCCAGAGATCCACCCTGGTTGGGAGGCCAGGGGGAGGATAAGAGGGAAGGGTTGGGGGCTAACGGTGGGAGGCAGGGTCCAGTGATTTTAAACAGGGGGCATCAGGCTTCTTTTGATGCCCCTTCCCCAACTTCAGAAGTGGTTAGATGGAGGGGGTTGTTCCATTAACAGAGGCTACTGTGACGTTCTAAACCCAGGACTTTGATGTCTTCATAGGACGGGAGGGCCTGGTGGGCTAGAATGGTGAGGAGATGGTGGAATCGTAGTCAGGTACTGTCATATAATTAGAGACTAATGATGAAACAATATTAACTAACGCTTCAAACTCTGACCAATGCGTCAAAAACAGGTCACCCAATCAGTTGGTTGGGGTCAATTCCATCAGGATACAAAAAAAAATGATTTTATGTTTATGTTATCAGAGATAACCGGCCTACAGAGACGTCTGCTGGCTGGTACACCACCCAGGACAATGGATCGGATCCCATCAGGCGACCCAAAACAATTGTGCCGCAGAAGCGGCGGTCTTCTGGTCAGGCTGCGTAGACAGGCACATCGCCCACCGCTCCCAAGTATACTACTCGCCAACGTCCAAGGTTGACGAAATCCGAGCAAGTATTGCCTTCCAGAGAGACATCAGTGACTGTAACGTTCTTTGTTTTACGGAAACATGGCTCACTCGAGACACGCTATCGAAGTCGATACAGCCACCTGGTTTCTTCACGCATTGCGCCGACAGAAACAAACATCTCTCTGGTAAGAAGAAGGGCAGGGGTGTTTGCCTTATGATTAACGGAGTCGTGGTGTGATCATAACAACATACAGGAAATCAAGTCCTTTTGTTCACCTGACCTAGAATTCCTTACAATCAAATGCCGACCGCATTATCTACCAAGAGGATTCTCTTCAATTATAATCACAGTCGTGTACATCCCCCCCCAAGCAGACACCTCGACGGCCCTGAAAGTACTTCATTGGACTCTGTGTAAACTGGAAACCACATATCCTGAGGCTGCATTTATTGTAGCTGGGGATTTTAACAAGGCTAATCTGAAAACAAGGCTCCCTAAATTGTATTAGCATATCGAACGTGACCCGGGCTGGGAAAATTCTGGATCATTGTTATTCTAACTACCGCAACGCATACAAAGCCATCGCTCGCCCTCCTTTCGGCAAATCTGACCACGACTCCATTTTGTTGCTCCCAGCCTATAAACAGACACTAAAACAGGGAATGCCCGTGCTCAGGTCTGTTCAACGCTGGTCCGACCAATCTGATTCCACCCTTCAAGATTGCTTCGATCACGTGAGGTCTGCGTCACCGGGAGCAAACTATCTGCCCTCCAAGACACCTACACCACCTGATTGTCACAGGAAGGACAAAAATATAATTTAGGACAAAAACCACCCGAGTCACTGCCTATCACCTCGCTATAATCTAGAAGGCAAGGTCAGTACAGGTGCATCAAAACTGGGACCGAGAGACTGAAAAACAGCTTCTATCTCAAGGCCATCAGACTGTTAAACAGCCATCAATAACATTGAGTGGCTGCTGCCAACATACTGACTCAAATATCTAGCCACTTTAATAATTAAAAATGTATTGTAATAAATGGATCACTAGTCACTTTAAACAATGCCACTTTATATAATGTGTATTTACCCTACATTACTCATCTCATATGTATATACTGTACTCTATACCATCTACTACATCTTGCCTATGCCGTTTGGCCATCTCTCATCCATATATTTATATGTACATATTCTTATTCATTCCTTTACACTTGTGTGTAGTTGTTGTGAAATTGTTAGATTATTTGTTAGATATATCTGCATGGTCGGAACTCGCATTAACATCTGCTAACCATGTGTATGTGACCAATAAAATGTGATTTGATTTGATATTTGAACTGATGAATCAAACATTGGAAGAACATTCATTGATGAGCAGATATAGAGCCCGATCCCAAACAAAACTCTTGAACAGCAGGATATGGATACGATGAAATCCCTCTGATGATCCATCCTTTCACTGATTTCTCCACTAGCACAATTACACCAGATAAAGTTACCCCCTATTTCTTAAGGCTTGATCCTCCATGATGAATTTGAGGTCATTGCTTACACATTGCCGTTTTTCAACAACCCGCAAGTATCATGCGGTTTCCATGGAGATCTCTGCAACAATTTGACCTGATATCCAAGGGAGAAGAGGACAGATTACAAGCGCTCAAGGTCAAGAGGAAAAGGCAGACCGCAACCATACCCTATTGTGTTTATTGAACTGCAATCACAGTAATACCCAAAAGTTACCAAATTTCCTCCAAAATATTCTGGCACAAGTCTCTACTTGCTCAACCCCTAGTGCTGAGGTTAACCAAAATATTTGCCTTCCTACATCCAGCGAATACCAGCTCGTGTGTTTAGAGATTCATAATCCCCTCTGTTGCCGGCCACATATCTGTGTAAACATACACACACACACACACACACACACACACACACACACACACACACACACACACACACACACACACACACACACACACACACACACACACACACACACACACACACACACACACGTCACACGCATGCACAGACAAGCACACACACACCAGAGATGCTTTAGATCCCCTTTCATCCAACAGCCTAACCATATGCGAGCTGTTACGGTGGGTGAAAAACAGCACATAACGACAGTGCTAACACCAGGACAATAGGGTGCTGTCTTAATGAGATGTTTCATTCACCTAATTCACTCCAAGGGTGCTGAAACCTCACTGAATCATTTTATTTATTTATTTCACCTTTATTTAACCAGGTAGGCTAGTTGAGAACAAGTTCTCATTTACAACTGCGACCTGGCCAAGATACATGGAGTAAACAATTAACAAGTCAATAACACAGTAGAGAAAAAAAAGAAAAAAAAGAGTCTATATACAATGTGTGCAAAAGGCATGAGGAGGTAGGCGAATAATTACAATTTTGCAGATTAACACTGGAGTGATAAATGATCAGATGGTCATGTACAGGTAGAGATACTGGTGTGCAAAAGAGCAGAAAAGTAAATAAATATAAACAGTATGGGGATGAGGTAGGTAAATTGGATGGGCTATTTACCGATAGACTATGTACAGCTGCAGCGATCGGTTAGCTGCTCAGATAGCAGATGTTTGAAGTTGGTGAGGGAGATAAAAGTCTCCAACTTCAGCGATTTTTGCAATTCGTTCCGGTCACAGGCAGCAGAGAACTGGAACGAAAGGCGGCCAAATGAGGTGTTGGCTTTAGGGATGATCAGTGAGATACACCTGCTGGAGCACGTGCTACGGGTAGGTGTTGCCATCGTGACCAGTGAACTGAGATAAGGCGGAGCTTTACCTAGCATGGACTTGTAGATGACCTGGAGCCAGTGGGTCTGGCGACGAATATGTAGCGAGGGCCAGCCGACTAAAGCATACAGGTTGCAGTGGTGGGTGGTATAAGGTGATTTAGTAACAAAACGGATGGCACTGTGATAAACTGCATCCAGTTTGCTGAGTAGAGTATTGGAAGCTATTTTGTAGACATTGCCAAAGTCGAGGATCGGTAGGATAGTCAGTTTTACTAGGGTAAGTTTGGCGGCGTGAGTGAAGGAGGCTTTGTTGCGGAATAGAAAGCCGACTCTAGATTTGATTTTAGATTGGAGATGTTTGATATGAGTCTGGAAGGAGAGTTTACAGTCTAGCCAGACACCTAGGTACTTATAGATGTCCACATATTCTACGTCGGAACCATCCAGGGTGGTGATGCTTAGAACTCCCCATGCTATCACAGCACAAGGCGAGACCCAAATGCAGACACAGGAGGTAGATGGTTGGAGTCTTACATTGTGTATTAATCCAAAGGGGTAGACAAGAGAATGGTCATGGTCAGGCAAAAAGGTTCAAATCAGATCAGAGTCCAGGAGGTACAGTGGCAGACAGGCTCGTGTCAAGGCAGTCAGACTGGTGGGTACAAAGTCCAGAAAAAGGCAAGGGTCAAAACCAGGAGGACTAGAAAAAGGAGAACGCAAAAAGCAGGAGAATGGGAAAACCGCTGGTTGACTTGGAAACATACAAGACAAACTGGCACAGAGAGACAGGAAACACAGGGAGAAATACACTGGGGAAAATAAGCGACACCTGGAGAGGGTGGAGACAATCACAAGGACAGGTGAAACAGATCAGGGCGTGACACACGCTCCCCCGACAAAACACACACACTCAAAAAAGGGAGGTTCAGACAAGAGATGAGATCCACTCGTAAAACTTTCAACCTTGTCAAATATACGTCCTAAAATTGGTCTTTGTAGGGGGGGATGACATGAACTATTATGTTTAGGAGGGGGTAAAGAGAAAGTAGTATAACTGGACGATTTAAGTCTGTATCACAACAGTAACTGGAGATAAGTACCAGCCCACATATTTCAGGCGCTTATGTGACTTCAAAAAGATGGACACAGACAAACAAATAATTAACAAAGTGAGATTAATTAAAAGGGAAGAGTTCAGGGAAGGTTCAGCCTGCTGCTAGCTGGGGGACAGGAGGACTCCCCTATCTGATGGAAAGAGAGAGCGGAAAGAAAGAATATCAAATAAGAAAGGGAGAAGAAACGAAGAAAAACAGTGGCTGTCATGAAATCCATCTTTCTGAAAACAGCTGGGTGTGGGAGAGGCCATGGGGACTCTTTCCCTCTCTGTCTCTCTCACCCTTTCTTTCTGGTCATGTTGTGGCTTCAGTAGCCTCCTTGAATTACAGTAGGGGACTCTCAGTCACTCCATTGTCGGCGCGCCAGAGCAGGTAATGATTAACACAAAGACAGAACAATAACCCAGCACCAACAAGCATGGAGTTAATGAGCGACCAGACCCAACTCGCATTCACACCCTGCCCCTACCTCACCTCATTCCCACCTCACCCCCCACACAGTCCATTCACTAACCCTGGTGATTATCATTTGGTCCTCCATATCTGCTATCAGTTCACGGACATCAGCTAGGATAATCTCATTAGCATAAGTATGCATACTATCAATACTATCAGACACTTTAAAGGGCCCCGGAGCTCTGAGGGCTGGTGAAGGTGTGGGAGGCATCCAACATATCACTAATGTTATCAGATAAAGAGAGCTTGGGGGACAGGCCACGGGGCAGATTAATGGGTTTTAATGGGGTTGTGTGGGAACCACCTGGTGAAATAATCACAAGCTCTAATTTGAAAGAAAGAGAAAGAAATGAGAATTGCATGTAGATTAGATGTAGATCTGATGCGCTGGAATGTGTCTTCAACAATATCTGCTGTTGTCTGTGTTGGCTTAGTGAAGGGGAGCAGTAGTTTAAAGTTCAATCCTGCTAAAATGACCAAGACAAATATTAGGCATACTACTGTATCGTTAAAAACAATAGTTTGTTTTCTTTGGAAAGGCAGCCTCTCAAAACTAAATGTAGAGCTTGTTTGTCTTTAATTTCTACTGATCTTGATAAAATAAGAATCTACACCATTACACAAGCCTATTTTTTTTTTTTTTTACCTTTATTTAACCAGGCAAGTCAGTTAAGAACACATTCTTATTTTCAATGACGGCCTGGGAACAGTTGGTTAACTGCCTGTTCAGCGGCAGAACGACAGATTTGTACCTTGTCAGCTCGGGGGTTTGAACTCGCAACCTTCCGGTTACTAGTCCAACACTCTAACCACTAGGCTACCCTGCCGGGCAGCAGGGTAGGGTTAATCATGAAATATTATACAACATTTACATCTTCAAAAATCCTCACAACTAAGAAAAGTAAAGTACACCTTAACTTTCCCCCACGCATAGGCCTACTTAGGCTTTCAACACCTGGAAAGAATAAACTCAATAGGAGAAAATTAATTTGAGCTTATATTTTTCATTAGCTGGTGTTTTAATCTTGTGCTACTATGTACACCTCTTACAGCAGACACAAAGGTTCTCTAGGCATAGGTCTCACTCCCAGCTATTTGGAGGTGGTGTAATTAGAAACGTCTTAAAAAGTTAAGCCTCTCCTAAGGTTTGTGAATGCAATACTGTAATCCAAGACCTCCTCCCATCACACAAACACACGCTTGTGCTTAGCCTTTCCCATTGCCCAAGCATTACAAGAGAAGATCTGTGTGTGTTTGACACTGACCCCACCTGCATCTATTTAACACAACAACCAGGTACAATTGTTGCATCAACATCAACACAGCCTCCTTACTGCTTCCCTGGTGCCCGAGAAACACTGGGTGCTGCCTACGTTTTCATTAGGGAGGGAAACTCGATCTATGCTAGTTAAAGTCCTTGTTCATTGACCACAGATTCCTGCCATAGTTTAGGGTGATGTCAAATTATTGGGGTGTCTGCCCCTTGGTGTTAGGCCAGGGAACCCCCACATAGTGCAGGCATTACCACCGGTGTTATATTCTTTATGAATTCCATTTTGCCTCCTTTATTTGTGTACTTTGGACTTTCGCTAAAGATGTTGTAAAATCTGACCCGTGTTAAAACCAGATCTCAGGAAACAGGAGACAGAAAGGTGAGCCAATCTAACAGAGTGGGAGATGAGTTACATGCTGTCACATGTGCTCCCTCTCCGGCCTGTAGGTCACCAGGCTGCTCATTATGGAGCACACCTGTCACCATCGTTATGCGCACCTGCGCATCATCAGACTCACCTGGACTCCATCACTTCCCTGATTACCTGCCCTATATATGTCACTCCCTTTGGTTCCTTCCCCAGGCGTCATTGTTTCTGTTTCAGTTTCATGTCTATGTGCTGTTCGTGCTTCTTGTTTTGTATTATAGTCAGTTTATTTTATTAAAACACTCACTCCCTTAACTTGCTTCCCGACTCTCAGCACACATCATTACACATGCATGGTGAAAGCCCACACATCTAACCTGAAAATGTCATTTTAAAGAATAAGACAGATATGAGAAAGATCTAACACAAAACATCTATTTTCTGTCTAATAACATTGTTGTCACCAAAGGGGTTCACCAAGGTTACTGGGATGTTTAATATTTATGTAAATTATATTGACTGTGTGGTTCAAAAGTGTAATTGTGCAGATGATGATATCTTCAGATAGTTGTTGATACCATTCAGACTGCTTGTCATAACCTGTGGCTGGTTTAACATTATGCAGGGCTTTTTCTTGGCATAGCTTTGATCTGAAGGGTGTACATGAGAGGATACTAATAGTGTATTTTTTATTTATTTATTTACCTTTATTTAACTAGGCAAGTCAGTTAAGAACAAAATCTTATATATATATATATATATATATATATATATATATATATATATATCTGCACTTGTTTTGTGCTCGAAAACGAGTAAAATCAACATGTTTGACTTTTAGAAATACATTGTTTATGCACATACGGGCGGCAGGGTAGCCTTGTGGTTAGAGCGTTGGACTAGTAACCGAAAGGTTGCAAGTTTGAATCCCTGAGCTGACAAGGTACAAATCTGTTGTTCTAACCCACTGTTCCTAGGCTGTCATTGAAAATAAGATGTATATATATGATTAGACCTGGATGCTAGGTCAAGAGGAGGAGAGGAAGAAAATGAAAACCAGGGAGTGAGTCAGAGAGGGCCGGAAGAAGTAAAGGGACACACAGAGGGAGAGAGAGATCAGTCTTTTTTGAGAGGGGCGGTTAGGAGGGGATCTGCAGGGAAACAGAGGAGCTGCAGAAAATAGGCTTTAATGGGGCATTCACATTCAGCTGGTGGGCACAAAGGAGCGGCATTGGGATTTGGGAGCTGGGCTGATTGTTAGCCTGGTGTGCTTTAGTGCCGGCCGGGAGAACCCAGCTCTGACTGATTGTGGGGAAAGACTCATTGTTGAGTGGAATGTCAGCAGTTTTAAAGGAGGCCAGAGAGGACAAGGAGTGAGAATGAGGGAGAGGAGAGAGAGAGAGAGAGAGAGAGAGAGAGAGAGAGAGAGAGAGAGAGAGAGAGAGAGAGAGAGAGAGAGAGAGAAGTGGGTTGGGGGGTGACAGAAACACTCAGACAGAGCAAAGAAAGGAAGACAGAGAAAGAGATGCAGAGAGGGGGATGAGAAGAGAGAGAAAGTGGAGGGACAGAGGTGAAATGTGGAGAGAGGTTTGCTTTATTTATGGCCTTCTGGGCCCCAGTGCCCAAGCACCTCTCTCTCTCTCTCTCTCAATTCAATTCAATGCAAAGGGCTTTATTGGCATGGGAAACATATCTTAACATTGACAAAACAAGTGAAACAGATAATAAACAAAAGCGACATAGACAAAAAAAGATGAACAGTAAACATTACACTCACAAAAGTTCCAAAGGAATAGAGACATTTCAAATATCATATTATGGCTATATACAGTGTTGTACGGATGTGTAAATAGTTAAAGTACAAAGGGGAAAATAAATAAACATAAATATGGGTTGAATTTACAATGGTGTTTGTTCTTCACTGGTTGCCCTTTTCTTGTGGCCACAGCACAGGTATCTATCCTGCAGCGTTGCTTTATAGCATGATGTCAGGCAACAGACAGAAAGGCCAATAGCGAGCAGGGAACGCTCACTGTGCCACATTGAGGGGCTCTGGCATGGGGACAGTATCATCCAGTCCTCAGTCAGTAGCATGGCAGTAGAGCACAGTGGAGTGAAAATCAGCCGTTGATTAAACAGGATAGAAATATTAGACTAGTTTCTGTCTTAAGCAGACCATTGGCATGGCATGAACTTGAGGTGTGTGTGTGTGTGTGTGTGTTTGTTTGTGTGTGTGTGTGTGTGTGTGTGTGTGTGTGTGTGTGTGTGTGTGTGTGTGTGTGTGTGTGTGTGTGTGTGTGTGTGTGTGTGTGTGTGTGTGTGTGTGTGTGTGTGTGTGTGTGTGTGTGTGTGTGTGTGTGTGTGTGTGTGTGTGTGTTTGTGTGTCTACGTGCGTGCATTGGATGGGGCCCACATTCTCACACCATTGTGTCTGACATGAAAGGAGTTCGTGTTCCCCTCTCAAGCTGAAATTTGTTGGCAGAACGTTAGAGCTCTTGCCCATGAGAGTAGCCCAACCGGGGCTGGCGCATGGGCTGTGTGCTACACTCTCTCTCCTCATCCTGTACCTGCAAAATGCAAAAATAAAATAAGAATAATTTAAGAATAAAAAAGATTGCATTTCAATAAAAGAAAGTACTTGACTAAAACAAATCTTCTCATGAGTATGTAAAGGTTTAAAGGAACTAAACTACAGTTTAGCAGCTGACAGTGTGATTTGTTAAATGTATAAATTAATTAAGCCTTGTGTTCTGGCTCTAACTGCAATTAAAGGGATTAGGCCTACCTTGGATTGCTTTATACCATAATGATGCAATTAAGCAGGTCAATTTGCAGCTATTAAATAGACCTACAAAAACAAGTACCTTATAATTGCATGTGTTTCAAAGTACCTTTTATGTCCTATTTGTTTACACCCCAATTTAACATGTAATAAATGAAGGAACAATATAAAGCTATCTCACAAAAACAACCTAATTTGCATATGAGAAGGACAATTGTCCTACCTTTCCAGTGATTTGCCAAATATGGGAAATAAATGGGTAAATAACAAATAGGCATATAAGTGAAACTTTTATTCAGGTTATGGTTTTGACTTATTTCTCAAGAAGAATATATTTAATTCATTTGTTTTTTAAAACCAAAAGTCTAATAGCCTACGTTTAAAAATAATAATCTATAGTCAAGTATTAAATCTGCCTCAAATGAGACATTAAACGTAATTGAACAACAATCGAGAGAAACTGTCAATTAAGATATTGGATTTGGGGTAAATGGAGTGGAGGCGGCAGAGATCTTGGTTTATATTTGTCACCGAGGGGGCAGCCTCTGAGGGGATTTGTTTTGGGGGTGGGGGTTACAGAATCTTACCCCCTCCTCCCTCTTCTCGCTCGTTTTAGTCCATTGTTGTGACTCTTGCGCTCACAGTGCAGTGGAGTCGGATCGGCAGCGAGACGCATCAGAAAGCTACCCCGCACCATTACCAGAGTGGCTAGCTAGCCTAATTGAGATTTAGCTCGCTTTTAAATGTACTGCGCTCTGTTGGGACCAACTCATTTATGCACGGACTCTGAGCTATTGAAGCGCAAACCACGGTGCGCAAAGATTGACCAACATCTGCTCTATTATTGAAGCGCTGTTGACTGAGAAAGGAGCGATATAAGGGACTACACCGAGAACATCGGAGATTTATCTGTTTCTATTTGCAGCAACCAACACGGATCTTGTTCCTTCCAATCGCAAGAGGGGAAATGTGAATTGAGTAGCAAGTTGCCCGAAGTCTCTCCTTATGGATGTAGCACTTTCAGCAGCATGAACCCGAAATAAGGAGCCAGGCGCGCAAGCCTCATTCTGCTGTGAGAACACAATTGGGTCCGGGTGAAGTGGACTTTGCGCCCCAGTTCCAAGGATCAGCGCTTCCCTGCCTGCTCCACACCGGCAGCTGTCCTTCATGTTATGGTTGTTTTGATGGATGTATAAGTGTATCTCCGAGGTTTTCACCGGGACCCACATAAAAGGCAATCACCAAGAAACAGAAGCCCAATATTCACATCGATCGAATGGAACTTGGATATTCTGGTGCCTAATATACTTTATCAAGGATTGATCATTAAGAGCAAAGACCGACAAAAAAGGTAATACGATTTCCTTGGACCCGCGAGGTTGCATAATTACGTTTCATTGCCAAATTGATTTGAACTCCACACATTGTACTAGGTCATGAATAACCTTTCTTGCAAAGAGTACCATGGTTGGTTATGTTTTAAAAAAACATAACCAACCAACCATCAGGCCTATATTAGACAGTGTGATTCGGTTAGTCTAATGTAAGCGTTTTAATGAAATGCATGATAATACAGCCATAATTCTGTTCTTGTAATGTCTTTTTGACATTGCAAAACCCCCTTCAATTTCAGAATTTGCTCACAAGTGAATGAGAGATTGCTGAATGTGGCAGTATCTGTGCAGTAAAGAGTTACGACATTGTTTTCACTGTCATATCGATTTGATTGACTTTGGGAGCGTGTGAAACAGACGCGCACAAACATGACATGCATGGATGATGGTGTTGTTGTGTTTTCTCTCCCAATAGTTTATGCGATAAACCAACTGGACACTTTGGATTGGTTATATCAGTTGGGCTACAAAGATAGGCTTATAGGCAATAATTGTAACGCGCCTTGAGAAACTGATTTAAGTTATAGCGAATTTCTCACGATGATCATCTAGTTAAAATGTTACAGAAAGAGTTGTTGGAAGGTAAAGGAGCAGAAGACATCGTTTGATTTATGACAACAACATTGTAACGGCTAAAGCGAATCAATGATCGCAAACAAATTAACCGGTTGTGTAGATCCTCCACGACATTGAAGGCATGTTTATATTTCACTTGGTGCTTTTGTCATAAACACAGATTATTTCATGGTCTTCATGGGACCACATCGAGATGAACTCACCTTTCACGCACCGTAAATAAGACCACATACCCCCCCCCACATACACAGTTCTAAATGGAGAAAGAATAGGATAGTTCATTCACGGGATAGTTATTAAACTGTGTGCGCCATGGCGGCACGCACATGGTATGCATGGAACACTCCAGGACTGGCGCCTTGTGCACAGTTGGCCCGGCTCGGTTCGGTTGGCGTCATGGCACCTGGACAAAAATAATCACGCCGCTCAGTCTTGTTCCTGTTGTTCCTGTTGCCAACTTTGGTCCCCTGTCACGCGATTATAAAAAATAAACATATTTCCATCAAATCAAAATGTTTTTTTTGTCATCATAAGAACAGTCTACTCTAAAAAATAGTTTAATGTTGAATACATCCTCACTAGATTATTTCAACCTGGACTCAATGGCAGACGTAACATAGTAAATGTAGATCTGTCTCCCTCCATTTAGTATGTTACATCTTGTATGGTATGTAGGCTAGTAATTTGTGGATGTCCAGCATCCATTTCGTATGATATGAATTACAGTTTGTATGATGTAATACATATGATATGTTACGCATTACAATTTGTTGGGGCTAACGTTAGCTTGGTGGCTAACATTATCTAGGCTAGGGATTAGGGAAAGGGTTAGCTAACATGCTAAGTAGCTAAAATGCTAACGTTATCCGTGATGTGATTCAAACACTCAACCTTGGGGTTGCTAGACCAACCTCCCTCCTTTAGTTATGGTTTCTTAGTAACATTTTGTCTTATTTAACCATTTAACCATTTAACCATTTAACCATTTAACCATTGTCTTACTTAACATATCATACTCATTTGAGTGTCACATGTTTACTTTTACTATGTTATATAAATGTTATGCCTAGTCTTTGAGGCAGGCTGATTATTTAGGGGGCTCGGGGAAAAATGACATGTGTAGGCTTATTTTTCTTCTCTGTTCTGGCCTGTCTGTTGTGTTGAGTGTGCCTGTGAATTTGCTATTGTTGCTCCCCAATAGCTTCCTGGCAAGTCTCAAGTGTTTTCATAGTAACGGCCCATTATTATTACAAGCATTTCGCTACACTCGCATTAACATCTGCTAACCATGTGTATGTGACAAATAAAATTTGATTTGATTCCAGACAGGCTGTGCACCTTTCTTCCAGCCGCACATTCACACCCTTTAGTTATTCATGATGCAGGGGACAGTGGACAATGTGCTTTAATGACTGGACAGTCAGGACACCAGTTTAATAAGAATACAAGGCCAGTCTAAAAGAGTCTATTTCTATCACTACCTATTCACAAGGCTATATCCCACAAACAATTTCAGTGCTACTTACTGAAATCACATGCTACAATTTAAATTAATGACTGACTGACTGTCTTACTCTGTGTTGTCCTTCCAGGTCCGTTTTTTGGTGTGTGTGTGTTGAGTTTGCCAATGCCCGGAATCGGTGTGTGACGCCAGGGTTAGCTCCCCTTCATTATTTTGCTATCACACACACCTGCAAGATGGTGAATGTCTATACGGTTTGCATCGTCATACTCTGTCTGACTGTTGGACTCCTGACCAAAGCCATCGGGCCAGAAGACGTAAAAACAAAAGGTAGGTTTCTAAACATTGCCAAGACGGTTGTTCTTATATGTTATTTCTCCTATACTGATGAATGGTCTGAAGCCCTCTTGAGAATGATTTGCTGATGGACCACTGGTTGCATTCTCCCAGAGGGTGGTTTCTCAACTATGCAGTTTCTTAAAATACATCTCTCAAGTCTATACTTCCCAGCTTAATGTTTCAAGTGAGGTTGCTCAGTTCTGCTCAGACAAGTAATAAAATAAACCACCAACAAAAGCTTTAAAAATAATAGAAAGGCCATTCAATGAACACTTCTCGCTCGGGGAAGTAAAAAAGTGCCCGTAGTGGTACAGTACAGTAAGCCTTTGATTCGTTAGGTTGGTCTATTTATAGGAGAGCAGCGAGCCATAGGGAAGGTGTTATCCAGTCGAATTCAAGGTGAAAGGAAGGAGAAAGGTTGTAATCGTTTTTTTTTTTGGGGGGGGGGGGTAAGGATGGGTAAGGATGGGTAAGGATGGGAAAAAACCATGCTATCTGCCGTAAACCATGCTATCTGATCCCTCCTAGATCCTGGGGCTCGGAAGTGTAAATTTGTCTGGAGGGTAGGGAGGAGAGGATGGTGGGGGGGCCTTCCATTGATGCTTTACAAACACATGCCTGTCTTCATGTATTACCTGCCACAGCCATCCATTTTGCTCTAAGTATTGTTATGATGTGTGCAGATTGGCTACAGGCTTGGTAAATTGCAGCCCTCCAGGCTCACAGGAGCTGGGGTCTTTTTTAAGCCCCTATACTGATCACTATCAGGAATGGAGGAAGCCCTACTCTAGTCTGGGGTTTATTTCAAAAACTTTGATAAACTTATTTGCATTATTCACAGCTGTTTAGAGTCCAAGCACAGTAAATAACTTCCAAAAGATTTAAATACAGTTCACTGATGATAAACCCCTCGGCTACCACAGCAGTGAGAGTGGTAAGACAGGGAGAGGGGGCTGTGTAAGGTGAACCCTGGTAGTTTTTCAATGGGCCTGTTTGTTAAGACTCCGTGGAAAAGCTCACGTGGAGAATGCAGCACTAAATCTGTGCCAGAAAACATTTGACTCATTGGACAACGGTAATAATTCAGCACTGCAACACCATCCAGGAAAGTTCCTGTTTACCAACCAGAAAAAAAAGAGAGAATGAGAGAGAGAACAGAGGTAGCCGTGAACTCTTTTAAGTGTGGCTGCAGGATGAACTTTGTGATATTTTTCTCGTGGAGGAGGAGTGAAATGTGTGCCACACACATCGTTCCAGAGCACAGGCATCAGTGTGCTAACGTAGAACAGTGCTGCTCACACTCAGGCGTTGACTGTGATTTACTGAGGAATATATCCCCTGCAGATATGACATAGATCAAAATTCATTGGCATGTAGGATACTTTGCATTTGAACTGGTTAATCACTGGTCTGTCCTAATGTGTTGTAAGCAACGTGGGTACAATATTATCGCTCACTGTTGAGAAAGAGTCAGTATATTACTGATAATATTGCGTTATGGCAGTTGGTTCTCAGCATTTCCTTTGTGGTGAAAGGATACTAATGTAGAAGACTTATATTGCCAAATGTGCCACCCAGGAAATAAACAAACCATAGCATACCATGGATTCACCTCTAAAGGAACTCTAGTCATGAAAGAGGCGAGTGCATCTGATGGCCAAATGGTCAAACCCAGCGTAGTTCCCCCATCCAGTTCGAGTCACACCAGTGAAATGTTTTGTGTGGTGTTGTGTTTGTCCCCTCGACACTTGGTGACTATTCACACTCAGCTGTGAGTTCAAATGAAGGCCACAGGCCTCTCCATGTCCTCACAAGTTCATTAGCATGGTTCTGTGTACTTGGTGGGAAACGTTGTCTTTCCAGGAATAATAGAAAGCGGCACTTTTCAAGTTGCTACGGCTTTTTATACTATGCTGCAAAGTAAATTCACAGTGTGTGATGGGATGGTAAACGAATGGCTAGATGGGTCAATCTCATAGTCAAGTGAATGGGAGTTTTTTAATGGACAAGGAACATATATGGTACTTATTACAGTGTAATAGAACTGTATTTTTTGTTGTTGCTAATTTGAGTTGAATTCAACCAACCATACAAATGATGAGGATAATCATGGCAATTCAAGAACATTAAGAACATTAATTTTTTTAAATCCAAAGCTCAAGTCTTGAGGTTTTAATATGTGATACCTCTTAAAGCATAATCATGGTATTATGAATTGGCTCTACAAATGGAGCATTACAGAGTGAACAGGGTCGTGTTGTTCTCTCACCATTAACTTGGTGGCCTAGCTCTCCCCTGTGTATTCCTCCTCCTCCTCTACCTCTGCATGGCTCGTAGAGCAGTTAGGGAGAGCAGCTCCTCAAGCAGGGGGAACAGATTGCCTTTTGACTGACTGAGGGGGCTGCAGGAAGTAATCACACAGAAAATTGGCCTGGAATCTGCACTTTTCAGCGTTTTGACTGAGCGGGTACATCGTATATGGCTGAACGAGCAGAGGCCAGGGGAGCACTTATCGTGACACATTAGCCCCCAGTTTATCAGTTCACTCCATCACCCACCAACCAACCAGCCCACATTCAAACACAAGCATGCTGAGAAATGCAAGAAACACATACTTCTATGGAAGCGTTTAGATGTAAACTGAAACCTAGGGAGTTTTTCTCTTTTTTAAAAATTATTCTCACGATTCCTCTCCTCTCTCGTTCTCTCTGTACAGATCTGAGAGTGCCTCGGCCACTCATCTTGCCTCATTACCCGGAGAATACTACAGCGGTTGTAGGGGGACAGGTTAAGCTGCTGTGTAAGGTCCACCGGCCGGCCTTCACCAAGGTTCAGTGGCTGAAGAGAGACGGAGATCGCCTGGGAGCCGAGGGCCAGCCACATCTTAGAGTTCTGACGGCACTCCAGAGCAACATCTCCAAAGTGAACTCTCTGTCACTGAGCAACGTTTCTCTGGGGGACACTGGGGAGTACATCTGTATGGCTGAGACCACCACACAAGCTGGACACCAGCTTCAGTCCAAGCAGTCTGCCTGGCTACAGGTTCTACCAGGTAAAACAGAGTTTATTAATCAGGCTATGGGATGCTTCTCACATAGAATTAGGAATTAGAATACATAATTTAATAGGATCTCTAGGGCTTTCCATTCAGTGTAGCCTTGTGTTTTATAGTCAATTATATCCTGATAGTAATTGATGACTAACAACAATAACTAGTTGGAAGTCAATGTATATTAATCTCATACCTTGTCTTTCCTGTTAGAGACCCTGATCTCTCGTTCCCTGGACCAAAGTACGGCCATTGAAGTCCCAGCAGGTAATGGCCATTGAACTGCCTCTATCCCAGTGGATTAGAAAGAACTGAGAGGAGTATGAATGAGGATGACAGGGGTCATCTGTGTGACTGAGAGGCTGTTTGGTGGGCTGAAACGGGGCTTTCTCTCCGAGCCTGTCTCTTAGACCTCCACTGAACCATTGCCACCCCATTGATTTATTTGTGAAGGCCCATCCGCTGTCACGTTCATTAGCTTCATCCTTTTTATCTTTCCTTTCTCTTTTATTTTTTCAGGTAGCTAGCTTGCTCTCACTCCCACAATGATCTATGCTGAACAAAACAAGGAGCAAAGAGAGGTGGAGAGGCCTCCGGTCGCCAAGGGAAAAAAATGTTGTATGTGTCGGGTGGGTCAGGGGGATAATGTGGGCGAGAATTGAAAGGTCATAATTGAGGGAATGGCCACTCTTTTTAAAACGAGATGTGCCCACTGATTGTACTGTGTGTGTACGTGTCTTTCAGCGTGTGTCAATACTCACGTCTTTGTTTTGTCTCCCCATTGTCCCTGCAGTTGTCCTGGATGACCTTGGTGAGGACACCAATGAGCACCTGCTCCTGGAACCAGGTGATGTCCTCAAGCTGCGCTGTGACACCAACCGACCAGGGGGCGTGTACTGGTACAAAGAGTGGACCCGGGTGCTGCACACCGCCCGCATCCAGATCCGCGGGGGCGTTATAGAGATCACAGACGTGACGTACGAGGATTCTGGGGTGTATGTGTGTGTCCTCCGGGGAACCAAGGAGCCCCTGAGGAACTTCACCATCACTGTAGCAGGTGAGGTCTGGATCTAGAAAAATAAGATCTGAGCCTTAGAGATACATGTAGGATCCAATCTAGTTTTAGGTTCTATTAATCAATTTCTATGTTCTAAATTCACCCTTTCTAAATGATCAGTTATGATAAAGTTATTAACTCTTTTCATGTCTTTATGCTACTCTCTCAGACTCACTGGGCTCAGGTGATGATGATGAGGACAATGGTCTAGAAGACACGTCAGCTGAGATCGATAATGACCAGGTCTACTTCACAAGAGGTCCCTACTGGACCCACACCCAGCGCATGGAGAAGAAGCTGTACGCAGTGCCGGCAGGGAACACGGTCAAGTTCCGCTGCCCGGCAATGGGCAGCCCTCTGCCCTTCATCCGCTGGCTGAAGAACGGACACGAGTTCAGGGGAGAGCACCGCATTGGAGGCATCAAGGTGAGATAGTGACCAACCTGGAAGCAAAGACAGAAAGAGAGTGGCTAAGGTGGGGAAGAGAAGGAGGGTCAAGGAGGGAGGGGGAGAAAGACAGTGGATCGCGGTTTTCTTTATTAGTGTATAACCTCCACATACTTTGGCCTCAACCCTGGTACCTGACATTTAGTCTCAATAGGGAAGTAACACATTGTGAATCTATTTAAACTGGATCCATCAACAACAAGTTACCATAGAGACAGACAAGCACTTCCAAAGGACAAGCCCATATAACTTGTATCCATAGGAACGGTCCAACACACAACGTATAGACCACCCATTTGTAATGTGTCCGTTTTGTACATTTATAGTTGAGACACCAGCACTGGAGCCTGGTGATGGAGAGTGTGGTGCCTTCAGACCGTGGGAACTACACCTGTCTGGTGGAGAACAAATACGGCTCCATCACACACAGCTACCTTCTGGACGTGCTGGGTAAGAACACACACTCACCCACTTCATAACAAAAACCTCTCTTCACCTACCCAACACAGTCTGCTGTTTGCTCATCTGACATTCAACTCCCAAAGCTGGGAGTGATAGTATGGGAAATTAGCAAAAGTAATTCCCTCCACCATCCTCTAATTCAACCAAATTCTGTCAAACTTAACACAAGCCCTTTCCGTCTGCCTCTCCATAATGACTGAAAGTAAAGTTGGCATAAACTCATTATAAAGTCTGCACAGCTAGTCAAAGCTCCATGGCGTGTACAGTACTATACGGTATTGTCACCACCCTCCTACACCCATCATCACCCCACTCTAGACATCTAGACACAGGCCCGTCTCCCCGCGGAGCCACTGCCGACCCATGATACTTAGCACATGTCAGACTTAATTACTGTCACATCCCAGCTCTCTCCCCGCTCTGCCCCAGCGGCATCTCACTAGACACAGAGAAACACAGAGGTTCTAAAGCCCACCTCAGACAGAGGGAGGATAGAGACTAGCAGGGAGCCGCCAGGGTGGCTGGGCCCACGGGGATGCCACGATTCAACCAGCACCCGCCCCGCTTTAGAAGTCCACCGGGATGTTTCATGATAGAGAGAGAGACACAGAGGCAGTAAATATCAGGCCTGTCGGGGATAAAGAGGTTGAGAGGCCTGGGGGGGAGAGAGAGCGTCCCAACCAGTTTTCCCCCTGACCTGTGACTGGCCAGTTTGTTTCGCCGGCTTGGCAGTCTGGCGTGGGGTCAACTACTGTCTCCAGGATTATGTGAGGGGGAAAAGAGCATGCACACAGAGAGAGAGAGAGATAGATAGAGAGAGAGAGATAGAGAGACTTCAAGGCTGGCCTGGCTAGAAAAGAAAGCTGCTAATGAAACCAATTAGTGAGACTGCCTGAGTATGGCTGGCATTGGTTGTGAGAGACGCTGCCTGCTTATCGGTCCCTTCCCCTTTGGCGATGCTGTGCTGCACTGCGATCAGTCAGATTAACACTGGTCATTACCACTGGCCTTTCTCTCCATGCCTCTGAAACGCCACATGTTAGAACACTAAAATACTGTAATTTTAGATTAGTATTTACTTCAATGGCTAGGGTATTCCAGACAGAGGAATTTCCCGCTCGCTGTCTCCATGGCCGAACTTTGAACTCTTCCCCTAGTCAAGGGGAATCCTCAATGCACTCTGAAGTCTAACACTTTCTCTCTGTATTTCACCCTCCCTCCCGCTACCTCGCTCTCTGTTTTCAGAGCGCTCCCCACACAGGCCTATCCTGCAAGCTGGTCTGCCAGCCAACACTACAGCGGTGGTGGGCACTGATGTCCAGTTCTTCTGTAAGGTCTACAGCGATGCCCAGCCTCACATCCAGTGGCTGAAACACATTGAGAGAAACGGCAACCGCTACGGTCCAGACGGGACTCCTTACGTTCAGATACTGAAGACAGGCAGCCTAAACATGTCGGAGGTGGAAGTTCTCTACCTGACTAACGTGACCATGGAGGATGCTGGAGAGTACACCTGTCTGGCTGGAAACTCCATCGGCTACTCCTATCAGTCTGCCTGGCTCACTGTCCTCTCAGGTACGTTTATTACTCAAACAATAGTATGGCAACATATGGCCAAAGTAAGGAATCTAGAAGAGTTCAGAAGAAATGGTCCCTTGTCTTTTGGGTCAACATACTACAGGTCTTTTTCTATCGTCAAAGGAGTTCAGAAGGAATTGTCACTTGAGCTTGAGACAGTTAGTCTCTAACCAATCCTCTTATTTCCTTCTCATTGTCTTCTCACAGAAGAGGACGTAGCTGACGAGGTGGACTTAATGGAGACCAAGTACACTGACATCATCATCTACGCGTCAGGCTTCCTGGCTCTGGTCATGGCCATCGTGATTGTGGTGCTGTGTCGCATGCAGGTCAACCCAAGCAGAGAACCCTTCGATGTCCTCCCCGTCCAGAAACTCTCCAAGTTCCCCCTCCGCAGACAGTACTCTGTGGATTCCAACTCGTCAGGGAAGTCCAGTGCGTCTCTGATGAGAGTGGCCCGCCTGTCTTCCAGCTGCTCCCCCATGCTGGCCGGAGTCATGGAGTTTGAACTGCCCTACGACCCTGACTGGGAGTTTCACAGGGAGAAGTAAGTCCTGCTTTGACTAACTCATTTGTTAGGGGTTTTGTTGAAGTTTCTTAAAGGTCATTGAATGTATCTACACTGTACTGACCATCATTGTCCTTCCTCTTTCCAGTCTGACTTTAGGGAAGCCACTGGGTGAGGGCTGCTTCGGTCAGGTGGTCAGAGCTGAGGCCTATGGGATCAACAAGGACCATCAGGAGAACATCTCCACTGTGGCCGTCAAGATGCTGAAAGGTATGAGCTAGGTACCATCTTCTTAGGAGGAGACTGGACAATGACTGGTATTTACTATTAACTCTATTTCCAGATATGTTCATAAGACGTCAAATGTGTGTCCTTCTCGTTCCCCAGATGATGCCACAGACAAAGACCTGTCAGATCTCATATCTGAAATGGAGCTGATGAAGGTGATGGACAAGCACAAGAACATCATTAACCTCCTGGGGGTGTGCACACAAGAAGGTTAGTTCAGGACAAAAGTCCACAACAGATAATGACAACCAAAAGTCAAAAGCTACTATCTCACTTTTGCTCCTCACTCATTTGATTCTAGCCCTGCTCATTGAAGTTGCCATTAATGGTGGCCCCATGCCTCCAGGCATCCTCAGTGAGGGTGGACTCAGTCACAAACGTTCTCCTCTCCCCCATCAGGTCCTCTGTACGTGCTGGTAGAGTATGCATCTAAAGGCAGCCTCAGGGAGTACCTGCGGGCCCGACGGCCCCCCGGCATGGACTATACCTTTGATGTGACCAAAGTGCCCGAGGAGCAGCTCACCTTCAAAGACCTGCTGTCCTGTGCCTACCAGGTGGCGCGTGGCATGGAGTACCTGGCCTCCAAAAGGGTGAGTACTATGTCCTAATGGGGTTTGGCCAGTAATTGAGCTTGTATACCCTACCTCTATCCTTTGACTTTCAAATGGATGACTTTGGCCTAAGGGGTTTAGTTATCTCCGTATGTATTCTATCAGGTTTAAAATGTGTACCTGGCCTTCTATAGAAGGTCTTTGGCCTGAAGGGGTTCAGACAACAAGCAAGAGCAAGTTGCAAACCCCTCCCTCCTTCCTTCCCTCCCTCCTACCCCCAACACTCCCTTCCTCATTCACTATCCTCTTCTCTCTTATCAACACACCATCCTGTCATTCCACAGTGGAGTGGTGGTTGAGCCCTGTTTGCCCCTCTGTCCTGCCTCCCGCAGTGGGCTTTGTCCTTTTTAGCACTGCCATAAATCTGTTAGCAAACAGGCGCAGAGCTGTGTCTGTGCCCCGGCATCGGGTTTCTGTCTCTGTGGCCTGCTAGGAATGCAGCAGTCTGCAACCACCCCACCATTACGGAGCCCCCGCAAAACCACGGCTTTCTCATTTCCACCAATCCCCAAATGCCACGTCAATTTCAAATGAATACCAAAATAAACTTAATGACATCCATTCAAATCTGGCAGACAGGGATTGTTTTTCGACGAAACCTCCAGATCTATATAAAGTCGACTTAATTTGGTGCGTCTGGTTAAAATTGGACGCTGCGTGTTGACTTAAGACCGGGTCTTTTCATTTTAGAAACTTACAGCGAATAATTTCTTTGTCAATCCTATCTGGTTTTACCAGATGCCTGCAGAAACAGACAACCGCAATGTAGACCTCTTCACGTCATTGCAATACTTTAATTGTAGGGTATCATTTCACAAGCACTTAACATTAAACTCAAAACAACATATATCTATCTTCATGTTCAATGACTTTACCCTGGTTTCTCCTCTCTATAGTGCATCCACAGAGACCTTGCTGCCAGAAACGTCCTCGTCACAGAAGACAACGTCATGAAAATCGCAGACTTCGGCCTTGCAAGAGGAGTACACCAGATCGACTACTACAAGAAAACCACCAACGTGAGTTATCCTATCCTGCTATCCCCCTGACTGGCTCTGTGGCACCTTGTCCCTCTCCTAAACCCAGATATAAGTGCCTGTGCCAGGGCTGTGCTGCTGTGCGTAGTCTGGCTGGCCAGCTTTTAGAACAGCCCCTGCTGGTATGTGTAGACACAGCACACGGTCTGCTCTCTGTCTAGTGTCACTCAGTCGGCTTGTGCCTGTTTGCAGCTTTAATGCTCTTAAAGACAGATGTTTGATGTGTGCCCACTGATTGGCAGCCAGCTTAATGGAAGATAATTAGAAAAATGGGACAAGGAAGGGAAGTGGGCGAAAGAAAGGGAGGAATGGGAGGAGTGGGGGGAGTGGAGAAGACTGAATGAAAGGCTAGAACTGCAATGGTGCTTCGGCTCTGGCGTTGTGGCAACCGACTGACTTACTGCCTGTCTACCGCTCACTAACCGTGGTTGTTCTGTTTTGCAGGGACGTCTGCCAGTGAAGTGGATGGCACCAGAGGCCTTGTTCGACCGAGTCTACACACACCAGAGTGACGTGTGGTCGTTTGGCGTGCTGATGTGGGAGATCTTCACCCTGGGGGGCTCACCGTACCCCGGTATCCCCGTGGAAGAGCTCTTCAAGCTGCTGAAGGAAGGCCACCGCATGGACAAACCCTCCAACTGCACACACGAACTGTGAGTAGACACACATAAGTGCATACAAAACTTACCAAACACACACCACAGCATTCTCCTCACCTAACCCTTCAACTTGAAGTTGTAAATTGATATTTATTACTGTGTTGTGAAAGAAAGAAACAGTAAGTGGACGTTTGCCTTCCTTTAGAATATATATTTTGTGTCCTGTCTCCTGTGCTACTGTATACCCTGATACTAACTAGCCCTGTCTGTCTATGTGTATATACCCTGATACTAACTAGCCCTGTCTGTCTATGTGTATGTGTGTAGCTACATGAAGATGAGGGAGTGCTGGCATGCTGTGCCCACACAACGACCCACCTTCAAACAGCTGGTGGAGGAGCTAGACAGAGTGCTGCTGTCTATCTCTGACGAGGTGGGTGTCTGGATCCCCGTTCACACACACACACACACACACACACACACACACACACACACACACACACACACACACACACACACACACACACACACACATACACTTACACATACACATACACATACACATACACATACACATACACATACACATACACATACACAAACACACACACACAATCTGCTCGCCAGATGTCCTGTTGCAACAGACTGTTCCAGCTATAGTTTAGTTTATTACTGTAAGACACCCTGTAGTTCAAGATTAGAAACCAAATCTCTCTGGGTTTGTACACAGCACAGTCTCAGATAAAATGTCAAACCTACTACACATCACACAACACAAACGTCAAGCTTAAAAATACAATAAAATACACAACAACACAAATGCAAAGTGTTACCAAACTTAACTGTTTCTCTCCTACTTCTTTTTCTTAGTACTTGGACCTGTCGACACCTTTTGAACAGTACTCCCCGTCGTGCGAGGACACCTCCAGTTCTTGCTCCTCGGACAATGACTCTGTCTTTACCCACGATGCCCTGTCCACCGACCCCTGTCTGCTGGGTTACCACGACGTGCATTCTCGGGTAGACATGAAAACGGCACTGCGGTAGACTGTGGCTCCAACGGGAGTCCTCTGGCTCAAAGGGCATTACCTGGAGAAGTTTGCGTTAGAAAACAACCATGTTGCATGAAAAGTGTAACTTGGACTGTCTGCTCTGGGACTGTGCCTAAGAACAGTATCTCAAACCTTGGCACTACAGGACCCTGGTCATCTAAAATGGCTGCCTCTTCTTCTTCTTATCAGGTTTGGGGTGTTATAGTAAAATGACTCTATTTTGTTTGGGTCTCTACAGAGAGGATTGACAATGGGCTTCTTGTACTCAAACTCATCCGAGCTTGTCTCTGAACGGTATCCAAACTGGACTTTTAAACCAGAAAAATATGTTTTAACAAAAAATATGTTTACACTTCATTTTAAGTGTCCATAATAAACCATTCATAAGGCATTATGAGGCATTTACAAATAGTTTTCTCACATTTTATTACTAATTATTCCTACATTTGTAAATGTTAGTAAGCAAGTTATTCACACATGTATATATATTTCCATAAACATCCTGTGTTGAATGCTTATTCTTTTACCAGGTACTGCTGGAATGTCTACCATCTTTTTGTGAGAAATGACACGGGTCACTCAAAACCTTCAGAAAGTGTTTATAAAGTATAAATAGTGCACACTTTAGATTACGGACTGCAAAAATACTTTACTAATAATTAGTAAATGGTTTATAAATGCCTTATAAATTATTTATTGTAGACCCTTAAAATAAGGTGTTACCAAAAATATTTATTTTGATATAAAAAAACAGAGAAGTTGATTGTTAAATATAAATCTCTCTGTATATAAGATTATTTTACATTTTGCTATTTAAAATTGTCTTAAATCTCAGGATCTCTTGTATTAAAAAGTTGCTGTAGGGGCAGCAAAGTGCCTGAATTTTTTGATTTCCTTTGAATATATTAAAATATACACATATTTTATGTACATATCACAAAAAAGACAATTACCTTTTATAAATTATTCTAAATGCTACGAAAATGAAGGTGTTCAACTTCAACTGAGGTGAAGAAAGAAACAATGTATTCAAGTGTTTTAACGGACTAAATGTCGTGATTCTCATTCCATTTCATCAAAACAACCTCAGCCCCGTTTGTACTCTGCTCTGGCTTTACATGGCATTGAGGCCAGTCGGTCAAAGCCCTCAGGACCCCCAATCCCTTATGCTTTCAATTGTTGCATACATAAACTAACTGTAAGAACAGTATGGTCTGGGCCCTGAAAGAGAAGAATACAATTCAACACAGGACACTGTGGGAATACAGGGGGAGCAGCCCAGCTTCTACTGTCAGTGCTGTATGAAAAGAAAAGGACTGGACCTGCATGTCTGAATGTGAAAGACCCAGTGTGATTGATTTCTAATGGGAGAATCCTCCTCTTTTGTTTCCCCTCTAAACCCTTTAACCAGGCCCAGTGTGTTTGCAGGGGTACAGGCTGAGGCCGGACCTGGACAATAGGCTCTTTGGCAATCCTGATGGGTGTGACTGTGGGGACACTGTGGGGACAGGGAGGGTAGGGTGATACAGGGGTAGCCTGAGCCCCTCAGCCTGGGCCTGTGTGCAAATGAAGAGTCCCTTATTATGTTAATGCCTGGCTCCCACTGATAGCCATCTTTATCCTGCTACCATCTTCAATATACAAATGTTAATTCTGAAATCTGTTACCATTGGGAAGAACTCTAGAAATGTCCTCCAGGGAATGCAAAGGGTTCACCTCAAATCATATAGATAAGCTTCACAATCTAACTGCCCTGGGTTGTTTTTCATTCAGATGACTCAAAAGCATTTTTAGAATAAAGATTGTGATGTTGTCAGCTGAAAGCAAAGCATAATGCTCATACAGTAAAAATAAAGAAATAACAAAAGCTATTCAGGTAGCAGGGCAGTAGGGATGGCTACCTTTTTGTGTATATTGATATCCTTACTGTTGAGTTGTGAGATTTATTTGGTGTGTCATCATTTTTATAAAACAAAACATTCAGCAAATTATCTCAAATATATATTTTTTTCTCCTGTAAGGCAGCTATACCAATGCATGACCTCCAACTGAAAACCAAACCATGAGCTTCAGAACAGCCTCTTTGAATTGAACTTAGCCCTTCGACATCGAGAGGTTTATCACAAAGATCTTCAGTGTTGTTGTTTTGATTCCCATACTACACAACGTCAGGATCAACTGCATGACATTCCATTCCATTTATGTAACAATCACAATGTTCTTTAAAAAAATCCTCAAGAATATTATTTTAGAAATATCTAATTTATTTGTTTTATTGTTTTGTTTTTATATGAAATAAAGTATAATTTAAAATATCAACTTTGTCTCTTTCTGTGGCCATGTGTCATTCTTTTAGAAAGAAGGAGAGAGGAAGAGACAGGAGGCACAGAAAGGGAAAGAACGACAGCAGCTGAATACAGGGAAAGGAAAAGAAAGAAAATGAGAGCGTGAGACAGACAAGAGAAAGAGAGATGAGGGTTAGGGGTTAAGGGGTAGCGGGAGAGTGCACTCGTGATCACAGAGAACCAGTGCCTTTTAAGTGGCACGCTTAACCCCAGCACACGGCTGGCTTATCTCTCATGTGTAACAAATCATGACCAGTCAGTCAGAGGAGGACCAGGCAGGGAGCCATCCGGCTTTGTCCTACCCAGGGCAGGGTTCTCTCTGCTGGGCCTGATAGCGGCCTGTGTCTGGGGTTAGAGGCCATCTGATCCAGCTGGGGACAGGGAGATAAGGCCAGCAGGCCAGATATCAGTCTGGAGCTGATCTATCTCACCTCCTCACATCTCTACATGCTCAGGATGCCTGGATGAGGGGCGGTGTGTGATATGGGAACATAAATTCATAAAACCCAAGACGCTTAACTCTGGATGTCATACCTGACATTCTCAAGACACAGTACATATCCCTTTGAAATTCTACAGCTTAGTGGGTTTGTTAAGAGTTTTGTGTGTCTCCCAGGGAGTGCACTTGAAACTTTGCTTATAAAGCAGGACTGAGTAAAAAAAAAAGTGCTAAAATCCCCAAGTGAATTCCCATTCATTCACATACACATCTTATCTGGAGATGTTGAGCAACCACAGCTCATCGGACAGACTGTACTGTTCAGATAAGAGAGTGTGTGTGCGCGTGCTTGTGTGTATGAGTTTGAGTCAGTCTGGTGAGCGTTTGAGGACACTCCCTTGTCACGCGTATATGTGTTTTCCCCGGTCTGGTAGTGGTTTTGAGGCCATTCATATTTACCTATTGTATGTGGGCTCCATAGAGCTCACCACTGTGGCTTTGGTCAGAACAGACTGGACAGAGCAGGGGGCAGTGGGAGAAGAGGCATAATGGCCGGACAGGGACATGCTGAGAGAGGACCGGATGGACAGAGCAGGGGCTGGGGCTGGGGGTAGGGGGGAGTGTTGAGTGCCAAGCCAGGTGTTGACTCAGTGGTTTATATCGGCTGACTGTGTTCCTGATTCCCGGGTGGCTGTTAAGGCCACGATTACTCAGCCATCATTGTGGGGAAATCAGCCATCCTTGTGGGGCTACATCTCACACAATCTCCCCACCTGAATCATCACACAGAGACAGATGAGAGGGCAGTGTTTTTGTTCAGGTTGTGGCTGTATGGATAATAGCTATAATGAACAGCTTACACAGAGCCCCGGAAAGATATGGACATGGAAGAGGACATGGTACAGAGAGTTTCAGATGAGTGGGCAGTGTTGTTGTTCACGTTTACAGGGTGAAATACAAGTGCTGGTTCAGGTTATTTATTTGTATTTATTTTTTGGGTCGAGGTGAGGAGGACGATTATTTAAGATACTGTTTGAAGAGGTAGGGTTTCAGATGTTTTCGGAAGATAGGCAGGGACTCTGCTGTCCTAGCTTCAGGCGGAAGCTGGTTCCACCATTGGGGTGCCAGGACAGAGAAGAGCTTGGTCTGGGCTGAGTGGGAGCTGCCCTCCCGTAGGGGTGGGAGTTCCAAGAGACCTGAGGTTCTAAGAGGTGGAGTGCTCAGGTTGGGGTGTAGGATTTGAGCATAGCCTGACGGTAGTGAGGGGCAATTCCTCTTGCAAATCCATAGGTAAGCACCATGGTCTTGTAGTGGATACGAGCTTCGACTGGAAGCCAGTGTAATGAGTGGAGGAGTGGGTTGATGTGAGAGAACTTGGGAGGGTTGAAAACCAGGCGGGCTGCGGCGTTCTGGATTAGTTGTGGTTTACTGTTGAGCTAAAAATTCATGAAACGTGAATATTCTAAACAAAGCAGTACAGAAGTTTCAACATATCATTATAATTTTAGAATTTTAATATGAATATCAAATCCAGTGCAAAATATTTAATGTTATTGGTGATGCTAAATGCTTTACTCTCTAAAATAAATGTGTTAAAAATGTCTGCCTCCATCTAGATTAGTTTAGCAATGCTGGCAATTATAATGGGTCCTCCTGGCCTAAATTATCTAGGGTTCATTACACCAATTGTTTTTATATACCATCCAATATCTCAAAATAGGCTACACGTCAGTTCAGCTCTAAAACCCTTCAGGGTAGCTAGGCTACCTGTCATCTGACTCTAAGAGGAAACAGAGGTGGGTGTGATTTGTGTATGTGTGTGTGTGTCAGTGTGGGTCCTAGCCCCATTGTTTATGAACTTAGTGGCCTGAGTCACAGCTTAAGGTGGGCAGGATGGGCTGGATCATGTGTCCAGCTCTTAGTGTTTGGGTGTTAAATAACTACGTTAATGAGATATGTCAATCACCGGGGAGGTGGGGAGACGTGTCGGTCGGAGCAACACTGGTCTGATACTCTGGGGCTGGATGGCTGCTCCATGGCTGGCTGGTCGGCTACTCTGTGGCCGGCTGACTGGTAGCCTGCTCTGTGGCTGGCTGGTCGGCTGCTCTGTAGCTCGCTGGCTGTTCCGTGGCTGGCTGCTCCGTGGCTGGCTGGCTGGTTGGCTACTTCATGGCTGGCTGGCTCCCTGGCTGTATGTCTTCTGCTGTGGGAAGGTGTAGCTCTGGCTGTGTCAGCAGCCCTGAGTTCCACGTTACTCCAAACGATACATTTTCAGAGGAATTCCGTAGGAGGCAGAAAACAAACATCCCGTAGTGAAACACATAGGGAGGATGAGAATCGGCTTCAACTTCAAGTGCAACAAATCTGGGCCCTTAATGATGTCTTTAGGATACTTCAGAACTAAAGGGATAGTAAAACTGATTGGCAATATAAGGCACTTTGAATATTTGATGACATCAGTGACCCACAGACTTACAGAATGTGCTGTCATAGACCTATACTGTGGGGTTTTGTGCATAGGTGATGCGCCACAGTTTTAGTAGAAAGAATAACAGTGTTGTTAATCAATCCTATGCACCTCTGAATCCTGCCAGACACTGGCTGCCGCCAATCTAACACCATTAGGCTGCAGAAGAGGAACTAGTGTAGAATGTGATAGTGGACATCAAGACCCATTTTATCTAACCCACTCTGTGGAACGTTTTATGGAGTCACACTACTGCGAGGTGTAGCTCTGTGCTTGTGGTGTGGTAGAGTACGGGGTGGGTTAAAGGGAAGATGATTGGTTGGTAGATTAGTTTGATTAAGCCAATGGGAGTTTCTCCTGGCACATGTTTCCCCTGTCTTGTGATTGTCTCCAACCACACCAGGTGTCTCCCATTACCTCATCTGTATTTATACTTGCGTTTTCTGTTCATCTGTTGGCAGTTCGTCTTGTCCCGTCAAGTCCTTCCAGTGTGTTCCCGTGTTTCCTGTGCTCTAATTTGTACTTTTTCTAGTCTTCCCAGTTCTGACCTTTCTGCCTGTCCTGACCTTGATCCTGCCTGCTGTCCTGTACCTGCCTGACTCTGATTTGGAATCACAACTCTTGCCTGCCTTGACCTAACGATTGCCTGCCCCTTGTACGGTAATAAACTCTCAGACTTGTACTATCTGCCTCCTGTGTCTGCATCTAGGTCTTAACCTGAGTCGTGATAGTAGGAACTGGCCATGACTGACCCAGCAGACTCGGACCAGCTCCGCAACGCTGTCTCCTCCCAAGGAGCCACCATTGGAAGACACAAGGAGTTACTGCTGGATAGGATAGGATAGGATACCTAGGATAGGGTAAGTAATCCTTCTCACCCCCCCCCCCCTAAAAAGATTTAGATGCACTATTGTAAAGTGGCTGTTCCACTGGATGTCATAAGGTGTATGCACCAATTTGTAAGTCGCTCTGGATAAGAGCGTCTGCTAAATGACTTAAATGTAAATGTAAATGAGGCTGGCAGAATGCCATGACCATGCGTTCAATACACTGCTAAAGCAATTCCACGGATTCCCAACGAGGCAGCAAGCCACAGCAGTAATACCCCAGACTCTTAGCATCCCTGCCACAAGCGACGCTGGAGATTCTGGAACTGGCTGGGCGTTTCTCTCCCAGTGCTCCCTCATCTTCGAGCTGCAGCCTTCTTCGTTCCCCTTAGATGGCTCGAAGATAGCGTACTTGATAACGCTGATGTCCGGGAGGGCCCTCGCCGGGGCTACGGCGGTGCGGGAGCAACAGTCCACCATTTGCCTCAGTCTGGAAGAGTTTGTGGCAGAGGAATGAAAAGTGTTTGGTTCTCCGATGGCTGGGAGAGAGGCTGCTCGTAAGCTGCTCCAACTACGTCAAGACTTCCGTAGTGTGGATTTCTGCACGTTGGCAGCTGAGAGTGCCTGAAACCTGGAAGCTCTGTTCGACATGTTCCTTCACTGAATATCGGATGTGATTAAAGACGTGCTCGCAGCCCTGGAGCTGCCCATGGACCTCAACTCCCTCATAGACTTGACCATCCAGATCAATGGGCAGCTACAGGAATGTAGAAGGGAGAGGGGGAATTTTCCCTGTTACCCTCGCTCGTCCTCAAATTCCCCCTCACCTCCGAGGAATCCCAGAAATCCCTGGTCTACATTTCCCAGAGAATCCAGTGTCACCCGAGTTCCCTCAGAAATCAGAAGAGCTGTCGCCTCGTATCCTCCAGAGCCCATGCATCTGGGCAGGGCTAGATTGTCTCCTGCTGAGCGCTTACGCAGACTGAACACTAAGGGCTGTCTGTAATGTGGAGCTACGGGACATTTCTTATCTACCTGCCCATTAAAAGACCAGGCTCATCAGTTGGTACAAGTACACTGGGGAGCTGTACGGGGAGTTTCCAATCTCTCACTACTCGTTACCCCCTCCATGTTACCTTGTTGTGGTGAGACCGGTTCAAATCCAGACCAAAGCAATGAAAGTGTACATTGAGGACTTTCTCGCTGCAGGGATTATGCATCCATCTGCCTCCCCCGCTGCGTCCATGTATCGACTACCGGGGTCTTACTGACTTTACGGTAGACAGCGTTTTACACGGCTAGCGGACACTATGAGTACCTGGTGATGCCGTTCGGACTGACCAACGCTCCTGCAGTGTTCCAGGCCCTGGTCAGTGATGTGCTCCATGACATGTTGAACCGATTTGTGTTTGTCAACCTCAACAACATCCTCATTTATTCCCAGTCAGCTCAAGAGCACATCCTCCATGTCCGACAGGTCCTCCAGCATCTCCTGGAGAACCAGCTTTTCGTGAAGTCAGAGAAATGTGAGTTCCACCGCTCCACCATCTCCTTCCTAGGACACGTCAACGCTGCAGGGAATATTCAGATGGACCCTGGTGAGAGTGGTGGTAGATTTGCCTCAACCCACATCCAGAGTGCAGCTACAAAGATTCCTGGGGATTGCTCATTTCTACTGTCGTTTCATCTGAGGTTACAGCACCCTTGCTTCCCCCCTCTCTGCACTCACCTCTCCCAAGGTTCCGTTCATATGGTCTCCAGCAGCTGACCGGGCGTTCTCAGACCTCAAGCAGCAATTCACTACAGCTCCCATCTTAATCTATCCGGACCCGTCCCGTCAGTTCGTGATGGAGGTCGACGCCTCGGACGTCAGAGTGGAGGCATTCTGCCAAGGACCAGAAGCTGCATCCCTGCACCTTCCTTTCCCATCGTCTTAACCCCGCTGAAAGGAACTATGACGTGGGAAATTGAGAATTACTTGCAGTTAAGATGGCGTTGGACGAGTGGAGTAACTGGTTAGGGGCTGAACATCCATTCTTGGTGTGGACAGACCCTAAGATCCTGGAAAATCTCCGCACTGCGAAGCGCCTCAACTCCAGGCAGGTGAGATGGGCCCTGTTATTCACTCTTTCCACTTCACTATCTCCTACTGTCCGGAGTCCAAGAATGTGAAGCCTTATGCACTCTCCCCAGGGAGGGCCCGGCTAACCAGATGTTTGTCCCGGACTCTGCACGTACTCCGGTCCTGGAATGGGCAAATTTCTCGAGACTCACCTGTCATCCTGGCTCCTATCGGACCTTGACTTTTGTCCAAAAATGTTTTTGGTGGCCCACCATGGTTCCTGACGTCTCCGCATTCGTTGCCACCTGCACTGTGTGTGCGCAGAACAAGACTCCTTGGCATGCTCCGGCTGGCCTCCTTCAACCACTCCCTGTTCCTCACCGCCCCTGTCCCATATATTCTTGGACGGATCTCCTCCATCAGATGGCAACACCACCATCCTTACGGTGGTGGATAGGTTTTCCAAAGCCAGCCATTTTATCCACGTTCCTAAGTTGCCCTCAGCTAAGGAGATGGCCCAGCTCATGTTGCAGCACGTCTTCCGGATCCATGGACTTCCGGTCAACAAGGTCCTCAGCTCTCATCTCAGCTCTCAGCTTTTCATTGCCAGTCTAACAGCCAGTTGGAGCGAGCCAATCAGGGCCTGGAGACGACTCTTCATTGCCTCGTCTCCACCAGTCTCACCACCTGGAGCCAGCAACTCATGTGGGTGGAATATGCCTGCAACACCCTTCCCTGTTCTACTACTGGTCTCTCGCCTTTTGAGTGTTCCCTGGGATATCAGCCCCCGCTCTTCCCGAAGCAAGAGGAAGAGGTCAGAATATCTTCTGCCCAGATGATTGTCAGTTGCTGTCGCCGTACCTGGAAGAGAGTCCGGACCACCTCCAGGTATCAACGACAGACGGACCGCCACCAGACCCCTGCTCCCACTACCGTCTTGAGCAGACGGTGTGGCTTTCCACTCGGGATCTGCCCCTCCGGGTGGAGTCCCGCAAACTTTCCCCCCATTGTATTGGCCCTTTTCCCATCTCTAAGGTCCTTAGCCCCTCTGCTGTTCTCCTTCTGTTGCCCCGCACCCAACGTATATATCACACTTTCCATGTATCTAGAATTAAACCCCTGTCTCACAGCCCTTTATCTCCTGTTTTCAGTCTTCCCAGTTCTAACCTTTCTGCCTTTCCTGACAACGGATCCTGCCTGACACTGATTTGGATTACGACGCTTTGCTTGCCTTGACCTACCGATTGCCGGCCCCTTGTACCGTAATAAAATCTGAGACTCTTACTATCCGCCTCCTGTGTCTGCATCTGGGTCTTAGCCTGAGCCGTGATATCTGTATTGGCTAACGCAGACCAAGTTTGCCACGTTGGTCCACTAGTGTCTGGAAATGAGGTTAGTGTCCCATTATCTCCTGTCCCACAATCTCCGTATCCCCGGAAGCTATCAGGAAATACTGGGACAGTATGTGTTTATACTTGTCTACACACAGAGGCCGGACTGATAAGGCCTGAGTGTGTGTGGACACAGGAATTGGGGTCAACACTAAAATAACACAGCACTATCTGTTAAGTAGTGGATGGCCACGCATATTCAAATCAACTGGGGATTCTACCTCACACTTACATTCCCTCACTTTGCTCACACACACACTCCTTGGAGGCGTCAGGTATTTGAAGATGACATCATATTGCTCTCAAAGTAGAGAGCTTGGTTTTTAAGACTTTATGGCCTGGGAGAATGGAGAAAATGTGACAGTGTTTGAAAGTGTGGTAAATTCCATGGGTTGGCTATGGCACAGCTGGATGAGTGGTTAAATACATAAGCTAGGGAAAAAGTCGACCAAAAGGCATAATAATTTTAGCTGAGTTTCAACACATTAGCATATGCCAAAACCACCAATTAAGACAAATGCAAACCCAAATTCCATTATTGAAGTCTGGGAGCTACATAATTGATCATATGAATTATGGAAAACATTTGAGGGGAAGAGAGGGACAAAGAGACGAATAAGGCTCCCAATGACGAAGGAAAAAGATACTAATAATTCTACCACCACTGTTCTCCCAAACAGGCAGGTAGACCAGCCCAGACAATGATAGCACGAAGAGGGTGTTGTGAGTGATGTCACTGTGGGAAGATGGATAAAGGCCTGGTTCCCTGAGTGTGCCATGGGAGAGGAAGGGAGCCTGCTACACACTGGATCACATAACCTGAAGCGGGGCCGAAGGTCACAGACAACACAGCCCACAGAAACAGGAGCTCCAACGCACGACTTGGGGATCAGGGGACCCTCAGCTATGGTTACCATGAGAGAGAGGGAGGGAAAGAGGGAAGGAGAGAATGATAGAGGGAGATGTAACAGAGAAGGAGAGGGCATGAAAAGGGGAGTGAGAGAGAGGCAGTGAGAGAGAGGAGAGGGGAAAGGAATGGGAGAGAGAGGGGTTGGGGGTGGAGGTAGAGAGGGGTTGGGGGAGGAGATAGGGAGGGGTTGGGGTGGAGGTCACCATCTTCAGTTGACCATAGACAGGAGGCCCCATATCTCCTTCACAGTTTCTCCAGCACCAGACTTATTTATTGCTTTGTAATTTCGAGAAGGTGCCAGGGGAGATAGGAATTGATTTGGCTTGGATTTCACACATGGTCCTGGGGGGAGATATGGAGAGGGGAAGTGAAGTGTGTGTGTGTGTGTGTGTGTGTGTGTGTGTGTGTGTGTGTGTGTGTGTGTGTGTGTGTGTGTGTGTGTGTGTGTGTGTGTGTGTGTGTGTATGTGTGTGTGTATATGTGTGTGTGTGTGTGTGTGTGTGTGTGTGTGTGTGTGTGTGTGTGTGTGTGTGTGTGTGTGTGTGTGTGTGTGTGTGTGTGTGTGCGTGCGTGCGTGCGTGCGTGCATGCGTGCGTGTGTGAGAAATGTTTTGGGAGGGCCTGCTGCAATCTGAGCGGGGATCTGGCCCGGCTGCCACCTATTCACACACAGCCTGCGGTAATCCTGGCTCTGCGGCCTCGCTCTATCAGGCAGTGTGAGCAGCACGGAGCTGTGATGGCACCAGAGAGCCAAACTGAAACACTGACAACCCGTGAGAGCGACTTCTGTCGCTCCAGCATCAGGGTACAATGGAGGTCATGTAAACATTTGTAAAACTGTCAAACGCCAAGACTCCATGATACCATTGGCCTTGTGCTCAGAACGTGTCGTGTTCTGTGTGTGAATCAGGGGCCAAAAGATTTTAAAAAGTGCCAATAATGCAATTCAACCCAAACCTCAAGGAAATGGCTGCCTCCGTTTAGGGGAAACGGTTCTGGAACAGATCCCAGAGAGAGAAAGAGAGGGCGAGAGCGAGAGAGAGAAACAGAGACAGAGAGAGATGGGGATCAGGTGATCATTGGCTTTCATACCACATAATGAGGCTTCTCAGTCATGTTGAGACTGGTCTAATACTATTGCTTTAATGTATTGTTATTCTCATTAATATTGTTGTTGCAGTTGCTGTTAATGGTAATCACATTTCAACTACTACTATTATTATTGATGCCTTATTGTTGTTATATGTATACTTTGACAATGTAAGTAATTCAAAGTCTACTGAATTAAAATTGAATTGAATTGAGAGAGAGAGAGAGAGAGAGAGAGAGAGAGAGAGAGAGAGAGAGAGAGAGAGAGAGAGAGAGAGAGAGAGAAAGAAAGAAAGAAAGAAAGAAAGAAAGAAAGAAAGAAAGAAAGAAAGAAAGAAAGAAAGAAAGAAAGAATAGACTTCCCACAATCAAGCCAGATCTCTTTAGGGTGGAAAAAAAGTTTTTATGAAAGCTAAACATTTCTTTAAGAAGTCAGGCATTTTCTTAATGAAACTTTTGTGTTAAGAATCTTAAATTAAAATAAATGTCTTACTTTTATGGACCCGGGTTCGGGTTACAGTACATTGCCTTGGAGAGCTATAAATCAAAATCTGGCACCAATACAAATCAAAGCATCCGAGGGCTGAGCACTCCAGTGTTGAAATATCAACATAAGAACCCCTATAAGTGGTATAAATATATCAACGCTGGGCCTAGCCATTTTTAGGGCACCTATTTTACTATCTGTTGGACTAAGTTAACTAAATCCAGTACTTTAACCTCCAGAGAATGACAAGTAGGCCCAGACACTTGGTCATTCAAAAAAATGGTGGAAGTGTGACGCAACAGTGGAACCTTAAATAGTGTGTTTACTTAAGGTAACTTTTAGTGAAGGAGGGAGAATGTCTGTATGATGCAACCAGGCTCTCTGGGTAAACCATCTGTAAAGTTCTCGGCCAGCTGAAGTCCTCACAGGGAAGGTGAAAAGAACAAACATAAACAGCAAATGTTACTGAGACAGGACGTCCCACTGCTCCTCCCATACCAGCACACATGACTTATCTTCACACGCAGGGAATTAGCATGTAATCAACTATCTCTGACATCACCATCAGGATAGGAATCATAACAAATATACCCCAGCTATCTTAGTTAGGGTTGTGGTACTTTAATAATGGCCAAAGCCAAATTATTTAATAAGTAATTTTTGGGATCAAGTGAATCAAAACTGGTCTGCGGTACAACACAGTAGTTCATTTTCCCATAGTCAAATTAATTATATAGGTTACAGTAGGTTTTGGGTACTGTAAAAACCGACTACTGCTACTAATACTACTATTATTACTTCTATCGTATACCAGGAAGACTCAGACTCCCCTCACCTCATAAAAATTTAAATGAATGATTCATTTGATTGACTTTAAAGGTCCAGTGCAGTCAGAAACACGATTCTCATGTGTTTTATTTATGTTTCCACACTATGATGATGGAATAATACTGTGAAACTATGAAAATGATGATGCCCTCGTAGTGTAAGCACTGCTTGAAAAGTTCAGCCTGTTTTGGAGGGATGGAGTTTTGGACTGCCTAGTGTCAGGCAATAAGAGGGCCTCCTGAATGGCGCAGCATCGCAGTTGCTAGCTGTGCCACTAGAGATCCTGGTTCATGTCCAGGCTTTGTCGCAGCTGGCCGCGAACGGGAGACCCATGGGGCGGCGCACAATTGGCCCAGCGTCATCCGTGTTAGGGGAGGGTTTGGCCGGCAGGGACGTCCTTGTCCCATCGCGCTCTAGCGATTCCAAAGGCGGGCCGGGTACATGCACACTAACACAGTCACCAGGTGTACAGTGTTTCCTCCAACACATTGGTGTGGCTGGCTTCTGGGTTAAGTGGGCATTGTGTCAAGAAGCAGTGCAGCTTGGCTGGATTGTGTTTCGGAGGACGCGAGGCTCTCGACCTTCACCTCTCCCGAGTCCGTACAAGAGTTGCAGCCAATGAGACAAGACTAACGACCAATTGGGGAGAAAAAGGAGAAAACATTTTTTTTTAAATGTAATAGAAAATAAAACAATAAGAAAAAAAAATATATAAGAAAGTTCCAAACATCTCATTTTTCCCTTCCCCACTCAGACCACTCCCAGACAGTCATAGCAAAATTCTTGCTTGATAAATTGCTCTTTGCTAAGAAGCTTTTTTTTGTTTCTTTTTGTTTCTTTTTGACAATTTTAATTTAAAACAATCACAGTAAAGAACTTCATTGTTAGCCAGAAATGATTTGATTTTGAAATAACAGCGGCTGCATTGGACCTTTCAGTTTGAGTCTCTGAAGGATGCCTCAATCCTCCACGGTGCCTGCTAGTACTTTATGTGACCACATTAGAAACCATGTGCAGATGGGACAGTATTTTTGTGGGGTGCGCTGGAGCCTGTTGCCATATGTGTGCAGTATAATTGATAGTGGGCTGGGGCTCAGGGACTTGGTGCAGAACTGGGGAAGCCACAGAGACTCTCTGGGTCTCTGCTAGAGACTCTGGTGTCTCCTGGATGTTGACAGGTCTGCATTAGACAACTAATTACTGTCAGAGTACAGACTAGGCAGTCACAAACCTACACCTTCTCTCTCCACATAGCAGACATATGTATATTTTCTTTCTCCCCCCCCCCTCTCTCTAGTTTTTCTATTTCCCTTTGTCTGTCTGTCTGTCTGTCTGTCTGTCTGTCTGTCTGTCTGTCTGTCTGTCTGTCTGTCTGTCTGTCTGTCTCACTAAAACAGTTCCTCTAAAGGCCGCCGCATTCTATTGAGTTGAAATGTGGCGGGCCGTTCTGCCCATTGATTCCAATGAAATTTTGTGACGTTTTTCTGTTCGACAGATTTTTATCCGGCTGTTCGCACACACAAAATGTTTTCTTGAGGCAGGTTGAACTTCGGTTCAGTGGCCAAAGTCTACACCCCTTCGTCTGTGATTGGTCAACTGTAGAGGTGGGAACTGTGGACCGGATTCTTCAATGAAGTGTTTGTTTTCATTCAACCAGAGAGTGGTCCGGCAAGGATACAAGTTTCTTATTCATCTTGATTCAACCTGAACTCTGTGGACTCAACACGGTGAAGAACAACGACAACAACTTTGAGCTTGGCTTGGCTTGGTAATATTGGTGCTTTTATACAGCTTAGTTCTTCAATGTAACTGTCCAGTGAAAAATCTCACTTTTAGAAGTTCATATTCTGTTAACTCATACCCAAATAATGTTGTTGACTTGTCCTACACTCCTAATTGTGTCCAAAGGTATGCCCACACCATTCTAACCTAAAAAAGCAGTTTTTAACATACAATTTCATAGAAATCTGGAAACACTGACTTTAAGGTAGAATGCAAACACAATCGTGCGCTTAGCTGAGTTCTGTTAGGAGCAAAGAGAACCTTGTCTGCAGTAGTGTTACTTATGAGAGATCAGCCCTAAACATCCCCATGTGCCCCACTCCTTTTTTCCTCTTCACAGAAAGAGCCCCGTCCCCCCCAGTCCGCCATCCTTCATGGCCAACCCAGCTCAACCACAGTCTTCCCAGCCCATCCCCTATTACTTTATCCTTCTTCCGCCCCCTCCTGCCTCCCTTTCAGGTAATTGGCTGTAAGGTATTATCTGCCTAATTATCAAATAAATCCATCTCCTCCTCTGCAGTGCAGCACTTTCACAAAACAGGAAGGCTGGATTAGAGGGCTGTGCTCAGATCCGCAGCCTGGCCGGCAACTCGCTGCGGAGGAATGCACTCAATGTGTACACACACACAGGCAAGCGTGTGCACCCACGCACATACACGCACAGATAAGCTCACACACACAGGCAAGCGTGTGCCCCCACTCACATACACGCACAGATAAGCTCACACACACAGGCAAGTGTGTGCCCCCACGCACATACACGCACAGATAAGCTCACACACACAGGCAAGCGTGTGCACCCACGCACATACACGCACAGATAAGCTCACACACACAGGCAAGCGTGTGCCCCCACGCACATACACGCACAGATAAGCCCACACACACAGGCAAGCGTGTGCACCAACGCACATACACACACAGATAAGCTCACACACACAGGCAAGCGTGTGCACCCACGCACATACACGCACAGATAAGCCTCCTTGCTCACACACGCTTTTTCAGTTCTGCCCACAAATTTTCTATAGGATTGAGGCTCGGGGCTTTGTGATGGCCACTCCAATACCTTGACTTTGTTGTCCTTAAGCCATCTTGCCACAACTTTGGATGTATGCTTGGGGTCATTGTCCATTTGGAAGACCCATTTGTGACCAAGCATTAACTTCCTGACTAATGTCTTGAGATGTTGCTTCAACATATCCACATAATTGTCCTACCTCATGATGCCATCTATTTTGTCAAGTGCACTAGTCCCTCCTGCAGCAAAGCACCCCCAAAACATGATGCTGCCACCCCCGTGCTTCACGGTTGGGATGGTGTTCTTCGGCTTGAAAGCCTCCCTCTTTTTCCTCCAATCATAACGATGGTCATTAAGGCCAAACAGTTCTATTTTCGTTTCATCAGACCAGAGGACATTTCTCCAAAAAGTACGATATTTGTCTCCATGGGCAGTTGCAAACCGTAGTCTGGCTTTTTTATGGCAGTTTTGGAGCAGTGGCTTCCTTCTGACATTTCACATTCTTAAAATAAAGTGGTGATCCTAACTGACCTAAAACAGGGAAGTTTTACTCAGATTAAATGTCAAGAATTATGAAAAACAGGGTTTAAATGTAGTGGTGTATGTAAACTTCCAAATTCAACTGTAGGTATGCATGCAAGCACACACACAGACTGACACACACACACATAAACACATCCAAAGCCCAAATCACACATATAGTGGTACAAATCACAGGTATGTGGTTCACATCTCTGTAAAATGTGTTGCTAGAGGGAGAAAATGTTTACTGATCTATTTCATGGGCCAGGAGAAAGGAAAACAATGCTATTAGCTCCCAGTCTAGCCAATAATGCCACAATAATGTTTACGACCTGAGCGGGTTTAGAGCTAGTATTTATGAAAAAGAGGTGCTCATTATGTTATTTTATGGGCACAGGTAACAGAGTATTTTGTGAGTAACAATTTCTTAGAATGACTAAAATAGAAAACAATATGGAAGTCTCGATCTTGCCCAACATAAGGGCAGAAAGACAAATGCTGCGTATAGCTGCACTACATGACCAAAAGTATGTGGACATCTGCTCGTCGAACATCTCATTCCAAAATCATGGGCATTAATATGGAGTTGGTTCCCCTTTGCTGCTATAATAGCCTCCACTCTTCGGGGAAGAGCTTTGCTCTAGATGTTGGAACATTGCTGCGGGGACTTACTTCCATTCAGCCACAATACCATTGGTGAGAGTGAGGTCAGACAGTGATGTTGGGCGATTAGGCCTGAGTTGGTGTTCCAATTCATCCCGAAAGGTGTTTGATGGGGTTGAGGTCAGGGCTCTGTGCAGGCTAATCAAGTTCTTCCACACCAACTTAACAAACCATTTTTGTATGGACCTCACTTTATGCACGGGGACATAGTCATGCTGAAACAAGATAAGGCCTTACCCAAACTGTTGCCACAAAGTTGGAAGCACAGAATTCTCTAGAATGTCATTGTATGCTGTATCATTAAGATTTTCCTTCACTGGAACTAAGGGGCTTATCCCAAACCATGAAAAACAGCCCCAGACCATTATTACTCCTCCACTAAACTTTACAGTTAGCACTAGCATTCTCCTGGCATCCCCCAAACCTAGATTTGTCCGTCGAACTGCCAGTTGGTGAAGCGTGATTCATCACTCCAAAGAATGCATTTCCACTGCTCCAGAGTCCAATGGCGGCGAGCTTTACACCAATCCAGCCGACTCTTGGCATTAAGCGTGGTGATCTTAGGTTTGTGTACGGCTGCTTGGCCATGGAAATCCATTTGATGAAGCTCCCAACAAACAGTTATTGTGTTGACGCTGCTTTCAGTTGCAGTTTGGCACATGATAGTGAGTGATGCAACCGAGGACAGACAGCTTTTACACGCCACTCACTTCAGAACTCTGCTGTCCTGCTCTGTGAGCTTGTGTGGCCTACCACTTTGCGGCTGAGCTGTTGTTGTTCCTATATGTTTCCAATTCACAATAACAGCATTTACAGTTGACCGGGGCAGTTCTAGCAGGGCAGAAATTCTTGTTGGAAAGGTGGCATCCTAAGACGGTGCCACGTCGAAAGTCACTGAACTCTTCAGTAAGGCCATTCTACTGCAAATGGTGGTCTGTGGAGATTGCATGGCTATGTGCTCGATCTTATACACCTGTCAGTAAACAGGTTTGGCTGAAATAGCCAAATCCACTCATTTTAAGGGGTGTCCCCATACTTTTGTATATATAGTGTATCTGTGTGCTATCTGTGCTCTGACCTTGAGATGCAATAATTGTGCGGAAAGGGGATGTTAAACATCCGTTAGTAGGACTTGGACACACACACCCAACCACACACTCACACCCATACTCACACAGAGTGGCAGCAGGCAGCCGTATAAACCCTGGCCCCTCTCTGCGGCATTATCTCATGCCCAGAGCACTCCCGCTCCATCCTCTGCTGGCTTGGCTCCGCGCACAGAAGCATTACGCACATCTGCCACACATTAATCGTCAAATTATGGAAAAATTGCGCGTCAAAAGCCATTACTAGGGCCTGGGTCCCCAGGGGCCTTCTCTGGTCCCACACTTTCTTCTCTTCTCTCCCTTTTTCTTTTTCTATCTCTCTCTCTCTCTCTCTCTCTCTCTCTCTCTCTCTCTCTCTCTCTCTCTCTCTCATGCTAGAAAGGGAAACACTTTCTTAACTTTTTGCACATCTCATTATTCTCTCCCAACTCTTCCCAGAAATAAATTTCACAGTACTTTTTTCTTGCTGAATCATCCTCCACCATCATCCACCCCTCCACTGACCACTGCCGCCCCACCCAATCGCTCCCTCTGCTTCTGACAGGTAGTGGCTGTCTCCCTCCAGACCACAGACTGACCCAGTTATTCTTGTCATTAATAAATCATTGTTTTCTCGCCTCTGGTTTTGGTGTTAAGAGTTTGTTTTTGTTAGCACCTCGGGTCCCTCTTCTTGACTCACTGGCATACTCGTGTCACACCCTCTACGCCCCAGGACGCCATACATTTAGACATTGGCCCAGCTCTGAGACTCTGGCCTCGGGTCCCTCCCTACAACACAACAACGTTTCCTTGTGTTTTGCATTTTCAGGAAAAAACTTGGCGAACAGATTTTCATTCCAATATTTTAAAATGCGCATTAAAAAAATATGCTAATTTCCCCACCAGTGGTGTGTTTCCACCAAACTGACTTGTTGCAGATAAAATGTACTTTTTTGCTTAAGTTTTCATCTACCGAGTGTGGGTAAACTGTGTGGGTAGGCTAGTGGTGTTTCCAAGGCCAGCAGCATACCACCCTGCATACCACTGCTGGCATGCGTTTGAAGCTTAGCAGTGTTGGTCCTGGTTAGTCCCTGGATGGGAGACCAGATGCTGCTGGAAGTGGTGTTGGAGGGCCAGTTGGAGGCACTCTTTCCTATGGTCTAAAAAAATATCCCAATACCACAGGGCAGTGATTGGGGACACTGCCCTGTGTAGGGTGCCGTCTTTCGGATGGGACGTTAAACGGGTGTCCTGACTCTCTGAGGTCATTAAAGATCCCATGGCACTTATCATAAGAGTAGGGGTGTTAACACTGGTGTCCTGGCTAAATTCCCAATCTTGCCCTCAAACCATTCATGGTCACCTAATAATCCCCAGTTTACAATTAGCTCATTCCTCCTCTCCCATGTAACTATTCCCCAAAACTCTCACTCATGGCAAAATCATTTGGATGTGAAATTTGGTTCCCACCCAAAACCACTCAGGCTCTTGGACATGCAACAGGAATCGTTTAGGGGTGTGAAAGACAAGATCAGGGGTTTAGCCAGGGGCAAAGGAGAAAACACACTAGCAAAACAATTACACACCTCCTAAAATGCAAGCAGGCACGCACACACACAGTGTGTAAATGAAAGATCTGCGCAGATTACGGCCTTCAACCACGTCTGTTTTTTGTGTGCTAATTTGATAAAGCCAGTAATCAATAACTCCTAGAGGAATAGTGAACAAACGTCTAAGTACACACAAACCCAGACTAGCAAAAATGTAATGTATCCAAAGTTTTTAATTGTTCTTTGACTGCTTTATTGCCTTGCGAGGGCAGGTACTTTGCCCCTGAATTCTCTCAAGTGGTATTCTGACGGTAAAAACAAACCTGAGGATCAAATGCCGGAGGAACTCACCCTGGTGGAGATTGTAAGAGAGATTTGTGGGTGGCAGACAGAGTGGTGGTGAGACAAAGGGTCTGGATTCAGGTAGCTATAAGGCTAAGGGGTGACCTCACGTTACAGTACTGTGTCATGTGTTCCTGAGAGGCAGGGGGAGGCAGGGGATGAGGGGGTGAGCAGAGAGGCCTAAAGCCTGGCCTTTCACGGCTCTCAGGGAACAAAGGACCACTTATACTACCAGCAGTGACAGCTGAAAACATCTTTAAGCTGAGACTGGATGTGTGTGGTGTGTGTGTTGGAGAGAGAGAGTGGGGAAGTGAGAGGGGTAGAAAATCAGAGAGCGAGACATAGAAGAAAGGTATAAATATATGGATGTTTTGTAACCCATTTCTAGCTTCCCTTCAAAATACCCAGCAAAACAAATATTGGCCAATATTTTAGAGCTAAATCTGTATTCCAAAGGAAAATCACACGACAGACCAATGTCTTCACTGTTTGCAAAGGGATCTTTTCTGGTCGCATAGTTGCATAACAATCAGAACTGACTAATAATTACCATGCTCTCCATATTAATGTACCCTTGAAAAGGTTCCTTTGAAAAGGGCACCAAGGGTTCTCTCCTCTGACTGACTGGCACAGTATGTCTGACCCTCCCAATGCCCTGCTTCTACTCACACTGGGCCTACATGTGAGCCCCTGTTGCTGAATAAGAGTCCTGACACAACTGAGGAACAGCAGGTCTCCCCCTGACCATGGATGCAGCAGGTCTCCCCCTCTCTATTACCCCTCTCATGAACCTCTCTCCCACCCTTCCTCCACACCAGCTGTTGTTTTGAAGGCTGGGATAAAGGCCTGCAGGTCAGGACCCAATCAGGACCCATACAATACCCATACATATAGGAACCATACAAGATCCATACATACAGGACCCATACAAGCAGTGTACAAAACATTAGGAACACCTGCTCTGTCCATGACATAGACTGACCAGGTGAATCCAGATGAAAGCTATGATCCCTTATTGATGTCACCGGTTAAATCCACTTCAATCAGTGTAGATGAAGGGGAGGAGACAGGTTAACAAAGTATTTTTTAAACTTGAGACAATTGAGACATGGGTTGTGTATGCGCCATTCATAGGGGGAATGGGCAAGGCAAAATACTCAGGGTATGGTAGTAGGTGCCAAGCGCACTGGTTTGAGTGTGTCAAGAACTGCAATGCTGCTGTGTTTTTCATGCTCAACATTTTATCAAGAATTGTCCACAACCCAAAGGACATCCAGCAAACTTAACACAACTGCGAGAAGCATTGGAGTCAACATGGGCCCGTATCCCTGTGGAATACTTGACACCTTGTAGAGTCCATGCCCTGATGAATTGAGGCTGTTCTAAGGGCAAAAAGGGGTGCAACTCAATATTAGGAATGTGTTCCTAATTCACTCAGTGTACAAGACCCATACAGTACATACAAGACCCATACATACAGGGCCCATACAAGACCCATACATACAGGGCCCATACAAGACCCATACAGTACATACAAGACCCATACATACAGGGCCCATACAAGACCCATATGTACAGGATCCATGTAAGGACCCATATGTACAGGGTCCATACAAGACTCATACATACAGAACCCATACAATACCCATGCATACAGGACACATAAGCCTGAATCACACTATATGGCTAAACCATGCCAATCCAAGCCGCGCTGGCCTTCTTATGCATCCACCATAGTTGCTGGATCTGCACTAGAACAGACAATGTAAAACAAAAATATCAGAGCAAGCACAGTATGGTTTGGGTCGGCCCAATAATGTGAATAAGGAAAGGACCCATATTGGACCATAGAGCTGTGCAATAAGGACTACAATCCATATTGAGATAAATTGCCTGAATTGATATGATAATTTTTTTTTTTTTAACTAGGCAAGTCAGTTAAGAAGAAATTCTTATTTTCAATGACGGTCTCGGAACAGTGGGTTAACTGCCTGTTCAGGGGCAGGACAGATTTGTACCTTGTCAGCTTGGGGATTTGAACTTGCATTGCAACCTTCTGGTAATAAGGTGTCTGGTCTGTGTCTGGCAAGTGGTGACCCATCACCATCCATGACCCTTGAACCCAAACAGCCACAAAGGCTACTTGTCCCCAGAAGCCATTTCAAAGGACATGTCAGTGGACTGGAGAACCTTGACCTCACTTTAAGATTGCGATGGTCGGAAATTGTTGAGTAGGAGTTGGCTTATTCTCTATAATGCACAGGATATGCAAATGTTTTTGAATTCAAGAACAACATAATATGTATGCCATTTAGCAGATGCTTTTATCCAAAGCAACTTATAGTCATGCGTGCATTTTACGTACGGGTAGTCCCGGGAATCGAAACCACTATCTTGGCGTTGCAAACACCATGCTTTACAACTGAGCTAGATATGACCATATTATTAGTGTAAAGTAACTTGTAAATTAGCTTTGCTTCACAAAAAGGGTGAGGCTAATGGTGAACTTCATCTTCCTATGTGGCCCAGTCAGACCAATGGGAGGCTTGCAGTGACAACCGCAGCACATTGTGACTGGGGGGTAGCGGTGAGCAGGAAGTATCCAACTGACTCATCAGATGAGCCCACCAGGAGCCCTCACAATGGAACAGGCAGGGGACAGAGGCTCCCTGAGGGAACTGGTGCATGTAATGAGGTCATCTTCCTGCTAACACAGCATCTCACATTCAACATTGACTGTGTTTACATGAACACCACTATCCCGTTATTATTCAGGATACTCAAGTTTTCTTTTTTTGAGTTTTCTTTTTTTGAGTTGATGCATATAAACATCATAAAGCTTGTATCCCGGTTATGAGAAACCCGGAGAAGATGCCTGGAATATGCTGATGTAAGACGGGATACTGTGGCATGTAAACATCTTATCCCGTTTACAGTTTTTTTATGGTCTGTGCGGGTTCAGTTTCGCATATCGTAGGTGTTGTGTGATGATGTTTCATCTGATTGTCAAATAAATCACTTCAAAAAGTAGGCGACCTGTGCAGTTCAGTCCACCATAATAATTCCATAATAATTAAGCCTACTATTATCATTTAAATTAAGTTTCTGCTTATAATTTCCTACATTTGGTAGGCCATATAATAATTTCCTACATTTGGTAGGCCATATAATAATTTCCTACATTTGGTAGGCCATATAATAATTTCCTACATTTGGTAGGCCATATAATAATTTCCTACATTTGGTAGGCCATATAATAATTTCTGACATTTGGTAGGCCATATTATAATTTCCTACATTTTGTAGGCCATATAATAATTTCCTACATTTGGTAGAACATGTAATAATTTCCTACATTTGGTAGGCCATATAATAATTTCTGACATTTGGTAGACCATATTATAATTTCCTACATTTTGTAGGCCATATAATCATTTCTGACATTTGGTAGGCCATATAATCATTTCCTACATTTGGTAGGCCATATAATAATTTCTAACATTTGGTAGGCCATGTAATAATTTCCTACATTTGGTAGGCCATATAATAATTTCTGACATTTGGTAGGCCATATTATAATTTCCTACATTTGGTAGGCCATATAATAATTTCTGACATTTGGTAGGCCATATAATAATTTCTGATGTTTGGTAGACCATATAATAATTTCTGATGTTTGGTAGGCCATATAATAATTTCTGATGTTTGGTAGACCATATAATAATTTCTGATGTTTGGTAGACCATGTAATAATTTCTGATGTTTGGTAGACCATATAATAATTTCTGATGTTTGGTAGACCATGTAATAATTTCTGACATTTGGTAGGCCATATAATAATTTCTGATGTTTGGTAGGCCATATTATAATTTCCTACATTTTGTAGGCCATATAATCATTTCTGACATTTGGTAGGCCATATAATAATTTCCTACATTTGGTAGGCCATATAATAATTTCTGACATTTGGTAGGCCATATTATAATTTCCTACATTTGGTAGGCCATATAATAATTTCTGACATTTGGTAGGCCATATAATAATTTCTGATGTTTGGTAGACCATATAATAATTTCTGACATTTGGTAGGCCATATAATAATTTCTGATGTTTGGTAGGCCATATAATAATTTCTGATGTTTGGTAGACCATATAATAATTTCTGATGTTTGGTAGACCATGTAATAATTTCTGACATTTGGTAGGCCATATAATAATTTCTGATGTTTGGTAGGCCATATTATAATTTCCTACATTTGGTAGGCCATATAATAATTTCTGATGTTTGGTAGGCCATATAATAATTTCTGACATTTGGTAGGCCATATTATAATTTCTGATGTTTGGTAGGCCATATAATAATTTCTGACATTTGGTAGGCCATATTATAATTTCTGATGTTTGGTAGGCCATATAATAATTTCTGACATTTGGTAGGCCATATAATAATTTCTGACATTTGGTAGACCATATTATAATTTCTGATGTTTAGTATACCATATAATAATTTCTTGCATTTGGTAGGCCATATAATAATTTCTAACATTTGGTAGGCCATATTATAATTTCCTACATTTGGTAGGCCATATAATAATTTCTAACATTTGGTAGGCCATATAATAATGTCTGACATTTGGTAGGCCATATAATCATTTCTGGCATTTGGTAAGTCATATTATAATTTCCTACATTTGGTAGGCCATATAATAATGTCTGACATTTGGTAGGCCATATAATAATTTCTGACATTTGGTAAGTCATATTATAATTTCCTACATTTGGTAGACCATATGATAATTTCTGACATTTGGTAGGTCATATAATAATTTCCTACATTTGGTAGGCCATATAATAATTTCCTACATTTGGTAGGCCATATAATAATTTCCTACATTTGGTAGGCCATGTAATAATTTCCTACATTTGGTAGGCCATATAATAATTTCTGACATTTGGTAGGCCATATAATAATTTCTGACATTTGGTAGGCCATATAATAATTTCTGACATTTGGTAGGCCATATAATAATTTCTGATGTTTGGTAGGCCATATTATAATTTCCTACATTTGGTAGGCCATATAATAATTTCTGATGTTTGGTAGGGCATATAATAATTTCTGACATTTGGTAGGCCATATTATAATTTCTGATGTTTGGTAGGCCATATAATAATTTCTGACATTTGGTAGGCCATATTATAATTTCTGATGTTTGGTAGGCCATATAATAATTTCTGACATTTGGTAGGCCATATAATAATTTCTGACATTTGGTAGACCATATTATAATTTCTGATGTTTAGTATACCATATAATAATTTCTTGCATTTGGTAGGCCATATAATAATTTCTAACATTTGGTAGGCCATATTATAATTTCCTACATTTGGTAGGCCATATAATAATTTCTAACATTTGGTAGGCCATATAATAATGTCTGACATTTGGTAGGCCATATAATCATTTCTGGCATTTGGTAAGTCATATTATAATTTCCTACATTTGGTAGGCCATATAATAATGTCTGACATTTGGTAGGCCATATAATAATTTCTGACATTTGGTAAGTCATATTATAATTTCCTACATTTGGTAGACCATATGATAATTTCTGACATTTGGTAGGTCATATAATAATTTCCTACATTTGGTAGGCCATATAATAATTTCCTACATTTGGTAGGCCATATAATAATTTCCTACATTTGGTAGGCCATGTAATAATTTCCTACATTTGGTAGGCCATATAATAATTTCTGACATTTGGTAGGCCATATAATAATTTCTGACATTTGGTAGGCCATATAATAATTTCTGACATTTGGTAGGCCATATAATAATTTCTAACATTTGGTAGGCCATATAATAATTTCTGACATTTGGTAGGCCATATTATAATTTCCCTACATTTGGTAGGCCATATAATCATTTCCTACATTTGGTAGGCCATATAATAATTTCTGACATTTGGTAGGCCATATAATAATTTCTGACATTTGGTAGGCCATATAATAATTTCTGACATTTGGTAGGCCATATAATAATTTCCTACATTTGGTAGGCCATATAATAATGTCTGACATTTGGTAGGCCATATAATAATTTCTGACATTTGGTAGGCCATATTATAATTTCCTACATTTGGTAGGCCATATTATAATTTCCTACATTTGGTAGGCCATATAATAATTTCTGACATTTGGTAGGCCATATAATAATTTCCTACATTTGGTAGGCCATATAATCATTTCCTACATTTTGTAGGCCATATAATAATTTCTGACATTTGGTAGGCCATATAATAATTTCCTACATTTGGTAGGCCATATAATAATTTCTGACATTTGGTAGGCCATATAATAATGTCTGACATTTGGTAGGCCATATAATAATTTCTGACATTTGGTAGGCCATATAATAATTTCCTACATTTGGTAGGCCATATTATAATTTCCTACATTTGGTAGGTCATATTATAATTTCTGACATTTGGTAGACCATATAATAATTTCTGACATTTGGTAGGCCATATTATAATTTCTGATGTTTGGTAGGCCATATAATAATTTCTGACATTTGGTAGGCCATATTATAATTTCTGATGCTTGGTAGGCCATGTAATAATTTCTGACATTTGGTAGGCCATATTATAATTTCTGATGTTTGGTAGGCCATATAATAATTTCTGACATTTGGTAGGCCATATTATAATTTCTGATGTTTGGTAGGCCATATAATAATTTCTGACATGTGGTAGGCCATATAATAATTTCTGACATTTGGTAGACCATATTATAATTTCTGATGTTTGGTAGGCCATATAATAATTTCTTGCATTTGGTAGGCCATATAATAATTTCTAACATTTGGTAGGCCATATTATAATTTCCTACATTTGGTAAGGCCATATAATAATGTCTGACATTTGGTAGGCCATATAATAATTTCTGACATTTGGTAAGTCATATTATAATTTCCTACATTTGGTAGGCCATATAATAATTTCTGACATTTGGTAGGCCATATAATAATTTCCTACATTTGGTAGGCCATATAATAATGTCTGACATTTGGTAGGCCATATAATAATTTCTGACATTTGGTAGGCCATATTATAATTTCCTACATTTGGTAGGCCATATTATAATTTCCTACATTTGGTAGGCCATATAATAATTTCTGACATCTGGTAGGCCATATAATAATTTCCTACATTTGGTAGGCCATATAATCATTTCCTACATTTTGTAGGCCATATAATAATTTCTGACATTTGGTAGGCCATATAATAATTTCTGACATTTGGTAGGCCATATAATAATTTCTGACATTTGGTAGGCCATATAATAATGTCTGACATTTGGTAGGCCATATAATAATTTCTGACATTTGGTAGGCCATATAATAATTTCCTACATTTGGTAGGCCATATTATAATTTCCTACATTTGGTAGGTCATATTATAATTTCTGACATTTGGTAGACCATATAATAATTTCTGACATTTGGTAGGCCATATTATAATTTCTGATGTTTGGTAGGCCATATAATAATTTCTGACATTTGGTAGGCCATATTATAATTTCTGATGCTTGGTAGGCCATATAATAATTTCTGACATTTGGTAGGCCATATTATAATTTCTGATGTTTGGTAGGCCATATAATAATTTCTGACATTTGGTAGGCCATATTATAATTTCTGATGTTTGGTAGGCCATATAATAATTTCTGACATGTGGTAGGCCATATAATAATTTCTGACATTTGGTAGACCATATTATAATTTCTGATGTTTGGTAGGCCATATAATAATTTCTTGCATTTGGTAGGCCATATAATAATTTCTAACATTTGGTAGGCCATATTATAATTTCCTGCATTTGGTAGGCCATATAATCATTTCTGACATTTGGTAAGTCATATTATAATTTCCTACATTTGGTAGGACATGTAATAATTTCTGACATTTGGTAAGTCATATTATAATTTCCTACATTTGGTAGGACATATAATAATTTCTGACATTTGGTAAGTCATATTATAATTTCCTACCTTTGGTAGGCCATATAATCATTTCTGACATTTGGTAAGTCATATTATAATTTCCTACATTTGGTAGACCATATGATAATTTCTGACATTTGGTAGGCCATATTATAATTTCCTACATTTGGTAAGGCCATATAATAATGTCTGACATTTGGTAGGCCATATAATAATTTCTGACATTTGGTAAGTCATATTATAATTTCCTACATTTGGTAGACCATATGATAATTTCTGACATTTGGTAGGTCATATAATAATTTCCTACATTTGGTAGGCCATGTAATAATTTCCTACATTTGGTAGGCCATATAATAATTTCTGACATTTGGTAGGCCATATAATAATTTCTGACATTTGGTAGGCCATATAATAATTTCTAACATTTGGTAGGCCATATAATAATTTCTGACATTTGGTAGGCCATATTATAATTTCCTACATTTGGTAGGCCATATAATCATTTCCTACATTTGGTAGGCCATATAATAATTTCTGACATTTGGTAGGCCATATAATAATTTCTGACATTTGGTAGGCCATATAATAATTTCTGACATTTGGTAGGCCATATAATAATTTCTGACATTTGGTAGGCCATATAATAATTTCCTACATTTGGTAGGCCATATAATAATGTCTGACATTTGGTAGGCCATATAATAATTTCTGACATTTGGTAGGCCATATTATAATTTCCTACATTTGGTAGGCCATATTATAATTTCCTACATTTGGTAGGCCATATAATAATTTCTGACATTTGGTAGGCCATATAATAATTTCCTACATTTGGTAGGCCATATAATCATTTCCTACATTTTGTAGGCCATATAATAATTTCTGACATTTGGTAGGCCATATAATAATTTCCTACATTTGGTAGGCCATATAATAATTTCTGACATTTGGTAGGCCATATAATAATGTCTGACATTTGGTAGGCCATATAATAATTTCTGACATTTGGTAGGCCATATAATAATTTCCTACATTTGGTAGGCCATATTATAATTTCCTACATTTGGTAGGCCATATTATAATTTCTGATGTTTGGTAGGCCATATAATAATTTCTGACATTTGGTAGGCCATATTATAATTTCTGATGCTTGGTAGGCCATATAATAATTTCTGACATTTGGTAGGCCATATTATAATTTCTGATGTTTGGTAGGCCATATAATAATTTCTGACATTTGGTAGGCCATATTATAATTTCTGATGTTTGGTAGGCCATATAATAATTTCTGACATGTGGTAGGCCATATAATAATTTCTGACATTTGGTAGACCATATTATAATTTCTGATGTTTGGTAGGCCATATAATAATTTCTTGCATTTGGTAGGCCATATAATAATTTCTAACATTTGGTAGGCCATATTATAATTTCCTGCATTTGGTAGGCCATATAATCATTTCTGACATTTGGTAAGTCATATTATAATTTCCTACATTTGGTAGGACATATAATAATTTCTGACATTTGGTAAGTCATATTATAATTTCCTACATTTGGTAGGACATATAATAATTTCTGACATTTGGTAAGTCATATTATAATTTCCTACATTTGGTAGGCCATATAATCATTTCTGACATTTGGTAAGTCATATTATAATTTCCTACATTTGGTAGGCCATATAATCATTTCTGACATTTGGTAAGTCATATTATAATTTCCTACATTTGGTAGGCCATATAATAATGTCTGACATTTGGTAGGCCATATAATAATTTCTGACATTTGGTAAGTCATATTATAATTTCCTACATTTGGTAGACCATATGATAATTTCTGACATTTGGTAGGTCATGTAATAATTTCCTACATTTGGTAGGCCATGTAATAATTTCCTACATTTGGTAGGCCATATAATAATTTCTGACATTTGGTAGGCCATATAATAATTTCTGACATTTGGTAGGCCATATAATAATTTCTGACATTTGGTAGGCCATATAATAATTTCTGACATTTGGTAGGCCATATAATAATTTCCTACATTTGGTAGGCCATATAATAATGTCTGACATTTGGTAGGCCATATAATAATTTCTGACATTTGGTAGGCCATATTATAATTTCCTACATTTGGTAGGCCATATTATAATTTCCTACATTTGGTAGGCCATATAATCATTTCCTACATTTTGTAGGCCATATAATAATTTCTGACATTTGGTAGGCCATATAATAATTTCCTACATTTGGTAGGCCATATAATAATTTCTGACATTTGGTAGGCCATATAATAATGTCTGACATTTGGTAGGCCATATAATAATTTCTGACTTTTGGTAGGCCATATAATAATTTCCTACATTTGGTAGGCCATATTATAATTTCCTACATTTGGTAGGTCATATTATAATTTCTGACATTTGGTAGACCATATAATAATTTCTGACATTTGGTAGGCCATATTATAATTTCTGATGTTTGGTAGGCCATATAATAATTTCTGACATTTGGTAGGCCATATTATAATTTCTGATGCTTGGTAGGCCATATAATAATTTCTGACATTTGGTAGGCCATATTATAAATTCTGATGTTTGGTAGGCCATATAATAATTTCTGACATTTGGTAGGCCATATTATAATTTCTGATGTTTGGTAGGCCATATAATAATTTCTGACATGTGGTAGGCCATATAATAATTTCTGACATTTGGTAGACCATATTATAATTTCTGATGTTTGGTAGGCCATATAATAATTTCTTGCATTTGGTAGGCCATATAATAATTTCTAACATTTGGTAGGCCGTATTATAATTTCCTGCATTTGGTAGGCCATATAATCATTTCTGACATTTGGTAAGTCATATTATAATTTCCTACATTTGGTAGGACATGTAATAATTTCTGACATTTGGTAAGTCATATTATAATTTCCTACATTTGGTAGGACATATAATAATTTCTGACATTTGGTAAGTCATATTATAATTTCCTACATTTGGTAGGCCATATAATCATTTCTGACATTTGGTAAGTCATATTATAATTTCCTACATTTGGTAGGCCATATAATCATTTCTGACATTTGGTAAGTCATATTATAATTTCCTACATTTGGTAGGCCATATAATAATGTCTGACATTTGGTAGGCCATATAATAATTTCTGACATTTGGTAAGTCATATTATAATTTCCTACATTTGGTAGACCATATGATAATTTCTGACATTTGGTAGGTCATATAATAATTTCCTACATTTGGTAGGCCATGTAATAATTTCCTACATTTGGTAGGCCATATAATAATTTCTGACATTTGGTAGGCCATATAATAATTTCTGACATTTGGTAGGCCATATAATAATTTCTGACATTTGGTAGGCCATATAATAATTTCTAACATTTGGTAGGCCATATAATAATTTCTGACATTTGGTAGGCCATATTATAATTTCCTACATTTGGTAGGCCATATAATCATTTCCTACATTTGGTAGGCCATATAATAATTTCTGACATTTGGTAGGCCATATAATAATTTCTGACATTTGGTAGGCCATATAATAATTTCTGACATTTGGTAGGCCATATAATAATTTCCTACATTTGGTAGGCCATATAATAATGTCTGACATTTGGTAGGCCATATAATAATTTCTGACATTTGGTAGGTCATATAATACTTTCTTGCATTTGGTAGGCCATATAATAATTTCCTACATTTTGTAGGCCATATAATAATTTCTGACATTTGGTAGGCCATATAATAATTTCCTACATTTGGTAGGCCATATAATAATTTCCTACATTTGGTAGGCCATATAATAATTTCTGACATTTGGTAGGCCATATAATAATTTCTGACATTTGGTAGGCCATATAATAATTTCTGACATTTGGTAGGCCATATAATAATTTCTGACATTTGGTAGGCCATATTATAATTTCCTACATTTGGTAGGCCATATTATAATTTCCTACATTTGGTAGGCCATATTATAATTTCCTACATTTGGTAGGCCATATAATCATTTCCTACATTTGGTAGGCCATATTATAATTTCCTACATTTGGTAGGCCATATTATAATTTCCTACATTTGGTAGGCCATATAATCATTTCTGACATTTGGTAAGTCATATTATAATTTCCTACATTTGGTAGGCCATATAATCATTTCTGACATTTGGTAAGTCATATTATAATTTCCTACATTTGGTAGACCATATAATAATGTCTGACATTTGGTAGGCCATATAATAATTTCTGACATTTGGTAAGTCATATTATAATTTCCTACATTTGGTAGACCATATGATAATTTCTGACATTTGGTAGGTCATATAATAATTTCCTACATTTGGTAGGCCATGTAATAATTTCCTACATTTGGTAGGCCATATAATAATTTCTGACATTTGGTAGGCCATATAATAATTTCTGACATTTGGTAGGCCATATAATAATTTCTGACATTTGGTAGGCCATATAATAATTTCTAACATTTGGTAGGCCATATAATAATTTCTGACATTTGGTAGGCCATATTATAATTTCCTACATTTGGTAGGCCATATAATCATTTCCTACATTTGGTAGGCCATATAATAATTTCTGACATTTGGTAGGCCATATAATAATTTCTGACATTTGGTAGGCCATATAATAATTTCTGACATTTGGTAGGCCATATAATAATTTCCTACATTTGGTAGGCCATATAATAATGTCTGACATTTGGTAGGCCATATAATAATTTCTGACATTTGGTAGGCCATATTATAATTTCCTACATTTGGTAGGCCATATTATAATTTCCTACATTTGGTAGGCCATATAATAATTTCTGACATTTGGTAGGCCATATAATAATTTCCTACATTTGGTAGGCCATATAATCATTTCCTACATTTTGTAGGCCATATAATAATTTCTGACATTTGGTAGGCCATATAATAATTTCCTACATTTGGTAGGCCATATAATAATTTCTGACATTTGGTAGGCCATATAATAATGTCTGACATTTGGTAGGCCATATAATATTTTCCTACATTTGGTAGGCCATATTATAATTTCCTACATTTGGTAGGTCATATTATAATTTCTGACATTTGGTAGACCATATAATAATTTCTGACATTTGGTAGGCCATATTATAATTTCTGATGTTTGGTAGGCCATATAATAATTTCTGACATTTGGTAGGCCATATTATAATTTCTGATGCTTGGTAGGCCATATAATAATTTCTGACATTTGGTAGGCCATATTATAATTTCTGATGTTTGGTAGGCCATATAATAATTTCTGACATTTGGTAGGCCATATTATAATTTCTGATGTTTGGTAGACCATATAATAATTTCTGACATGTGGTAGGCCATATAATAATTTCTGACATTTGGTAGACCATATTATAATTTCTGATGTTTGGTAGGCCATATAATAATTTCTTGCATTTGGTAGGCCATATAATAATTTCTAACATTTGGTAGGCCATATTATAATTTCCTGCATTTGGTAGGCCATATAATCATTTCTGACATTTGGTAAGTCATATTATAATTTCCTACATTTGGTAGGCCATATAATCATTTCTGACATTTGGTAAGTCATATTATAATTTCCTACATTTGGTAGGCCATATAATAATGTCTGACATTTGGTAGGCCATATAATAATTTCTGACATTTGGTAAGTCATATTATAATTTCCTACATTTGGTAGACCATATGATAATTTCTGACATTTGGTAGGTCATATAATACTTTCTTGCATTTGGTAGACCATATAATAATTTCTGACATTTGGTAAGTCATATGATAATTTCCTACATTTGGTAGGCCATATAATCATTTCTGACATTTGGTAAGTCATATTATAATTTCCTACATTTGGTAGGCCATATAATAATGTCTGACATTTGGTAGGCCATATAATAATTTCTGACATTTGGTAAGTCATATTATAATTTCCTACATTTGGTAGACCATATGATAATTTCTGACATTTGGTAGGTCATATAATAATTTCCTACATTTGGTAGGCCATGTAATAATTTCCTACATTTGGTAGGCCATATAATAATTTCTGACATTTGGTAGGCCATGTAATAATTTCTGACATTTGGTAGGCCATATAATAATTTCTGACATTTGGTAGGCCATATAATAATTTCTAACATTTGGTAGGCCATATAATAATTTCTGACATTTGGTAGGCCATATTATAATTTCCTACATTTGGTAGGCCATATAATCATTTCCTACATTTGGTAGGCCATATAATAATTTCTGACATTTGGTAGGCCATATAATAATTTCTGACATTTGGTAGGCCATATAATAATTTCTGACATTTGGTAGGCCATATAATAATTTCCTACATTTGGTAGGCCATATAATAATGTCTGACATTTGGTAGGCCATATAATAATTTCTGACATTTGGTAGGTCATATAATACTTTCTTGCATTTGGTAGGCCATATAATAATTTCTGACATTTGGTAGGCCATATAATAATTTCTGACATTTGGTAGGCCATATTATAATTTCCTACATTTGGTAGGCCATATTATAATTTCCTACATTTGGTAGGCCATATTATAATTTCCTACATTTGGTAGGCCATATAATCATTTCCTACATTTGGTAGGCCATATTATAATTTCCTACATTTGGTAGGCCATATTATAATTTCCTACATTTGGTAGGCCATATAATAATTTCTGACATTTGGTAAGTCATATTATAATTTCCTACATTTGGTAGGCCATATAATCATTTCTGACATTTGGTAAGTCATATTATAATTTCCTACATTTGGTAGGCCATATAATAATGTCTGACATTTGGTAGGCCATATAATAATTTCTGACATTTGGTAAGTCATATTCTAATTTCCTACATTTGGTAGACCATATGATAATTTCTGACATTTGGTAGGTCATATAATACTTTCTTGCATTTGGTAGACCATATAATAATTTCTGACATTTGGTAAGTCATATGATAATTTCCTACATTTGGTAGGACATATAATCATTTCTGACATTTGGTAAGTCATATTATAATTTCCTACATTTGGTAGGCCATATAATAATGTCTGACATTTGGTAGGCCATATAATAATTTCTGACATTTGGTAAGTCATATTATAATTTCCTACATTTGGTAGACCATATGAAAATTTCTGACATTTGGTAGGTCATATAATAATATCCTACATTTGGTAGGCCATGTAATAATTTCCTACATTTGGTAGGCCATATAATAATTTCTGACATTTGGTAGGCCATATAATAATTTCCTACATTTGGTAGGCCATATAATAATTTCTGACATTTGGTAGGCCATATAATAATTTCTGACATTTGGTAGGCCATATAATAATTTCTGACATTTGGTAGGCCATATAATAATTTCTAACATTTGGTAGGCCATATAATAATTTCTGACATTTGGTAGGCCATATAATAATTTCCTACATTTGGTAGGCCATATAATAATGTCTGACATTTGGTAGGCCATATAATAATTTCTGACATTTGGTAGGTCATATAATACTTTCTTGCATTTGGTAGGCCATATAATAATTTCCTACATTTTGTAGGCCATATAATAATTTCTGACATTTGGTAGGCCATATAATAATTTCCTACATTTGGTAGGCCATATAATAATTTCCTACATTTGGTAGGCCATATAATAATTTCCTACATTTGGTAGGCCATATAATAATTTCCTACATTTGGTAGGCCATATAATAATTTCTGGCATTTGGTAGGCCATATAATAATTTCTGACATTTGGTAGGCCATATAATAATTTCTGACATTTGGTAGGCCATATAATAATTTCTGACATTTGGTAGGCCATATTATAATTTCCTACATTTGGTAGGCCATATTATAATTTCCTACATTTGGTAGACCATATGATAATTTCTGACATTTGGTAGGTCATATAATACTTTCTTGCATTTGGTAGACCATATAATAATTTCTGACATTTGGTAAGTCATATGATAATTTCCTACATTTGGTAGGACATATAATCATTTCTGACATTTGGTAAGTCATATTATAATTTCCTACATTTGGTAGGCCATATAATAATGTCTGACATTTGGTAGGCCATATAATAATTTCTGACATTTGGTAAGTCATATTATAATTTCCTACATTTGGTAGACCATATGAAAATTTCTGACATTTGGTAGGTCATATAATAATTTCCTACATTTGGTAGGCCATGTAATAATTTCCTACATTTGGTAGGCCATATAATAATTTCTGACATTTGGTAGGCCATATAATAATTTCCTACATTTGGTAGGCCATATAATAATTTCTGACATTTGGTAGGCCATATAATAATTTCTGACATTTGGTAGGCCATATAATAATTTCTGACATTTGGTAGGCCATATAATAATTTCTAACATTTGGTAGGCCATATAATAATTTCTGACATTTGGTAGGCCATATAATAATTTCCTACATTTGGTAGGCCATATAATAATGTCTGACATTTGGTAGGCCATATAATAATTTCTGACATTTGGTAGGTCATATAATACTTTCTTGCATTTGGTAGGCCATATAATAATTTCCTACATTTTGTAGGCCATATAATAATTTCTGACATTTGGTAGGCCATATAATAATTTCCTACATTTGGTAGGCCATATAATAATTTCCTACATTTGGTAGGCCATATAATAATTTCCTACATTTGGTAGGCCATATAATAATTTCCTACATTTGGTAGGCCATATAATAATTTCTGACATTTGGTAGGCCATATAATAATTTCTGACATTTGGTAGGCCATATAATAATTTCTGACATTTGGTAGGCCATATAATAATTTCTGACATTTGGTAGGCCATATTATAATTTCCTACATTTGGTAGGCCATATTATAATTTCCTACATTTGGTAGGCCATATTATAATTTCCTACATTTGGTAGGCCATATAATCATTTCCTACATTTGGTAGGCCATATAATAATTTCTGACATTTGGTAGGCCATATAATAATTTCTGACATTTGGTAGGCCATATAATAATTTCTGACATTTGGTAGGCCATATAATAATTTCCTACATTTGGTAGGCCATATTATAATTTCCTACATTTGGTAGGCCATATTATAATTTCCTACATTTGGTAGGCCATATTATAATTTCCTACATTTGGTAGGCCATATAATCATTTCCTACATTTGGTAGGCCATATTATAATTTCCTACATTTGGTAGGCCATATTATAATTTCCTACATTTGGTAGGCCATATAATAATTTCTGACATTTGGTAAGTCATATTATAATTTCCTACATTTGGTAGGCCATATAATCATTTCTGACATTTGGTAAGTCATATTATAATTTCCTACATTTGGTAGGCCATATAATAATGTCTGACATTTGGTAGGCCATATAATAATTTCTGACATTTGGTAAGTCATATTATAATTTCCTACATTTGGTAGACCATATGATAATTTCTGACATTTGGTAGGTCATATAATACTTTCTTGCATTTGGTAGACCATATAATAATTTCTGACATTTGGTAAGTCATATGATAATTTCCTACATTTGGTAGGCCATATAATCATTTCTGACATTTGGTAAGTCATATTATAATTTCCTACATTTGGTAGGCCATATAATAATGTCTGACATTTGGTAGGCCATATAATAATTTCTGACATTTGGTAGGCCATATAATAATTTCCTACATTTGGTAGGCCATATAATAATTTCCTACATTTGGTAGGTCATATAATAATTTCCTACATTTGGTAGGCCATATAATAATTTCCTACATTTGGTAGGCCATATAATAATTTCTGACATTTGGTAGGCCATATAATAATTTCTGACATTTGGTAGGCCATATAATAATTTCTGACATTTGGTAGGCCATATAATAATTTCTGACATTTGGTAGGCCATATTATAATTTCCTACATTTGGTAGGCCATATTATAATTTCCTACATTTGGTAGGCCATATAATAATGTCTGACATTTGGTAGGCCATATAATAATTTCTGACATTTGGTAAGTCATATTATAATTTCCTACATTTGGTAGACCATATGATAATTTCTGACATTTGGTAGGTCATATAATACTTTCTTGCATTTGGTAGACCATATAATAATTTCTGACATTTGGTAAGTCATATGATAATTTCCTACATTTGGTAGGACATATAATCATTTCTGACATTTGGTAAGTCATATTATAATTTCCTACATTTGGTAGGCCATATAATAATGTCTGACATTTGGTAGGCCATATAATAATTTCTGACATTTGGTAAGTCATATTATAATTTCCTACATTTGGTAGACCATATGAAAATTTCTGACATTTGGTAGGTCATATAATAATTTCCTACATTTGGTAGGCCATGTAATAATTTCCTACATTTGGTAGACCATATAAAAATTTCTGACATTTGGTAGGCCATATAATAATTTCTACATTTGGTAGGCCATATAATAATTTCTGACATTTGGTAGGCCATATAATAATTTCTGACATTTGGTAGGCCATATAATAATTTCTGACATTTGGTAGGCCATATAATAATTTCTAACATTTGGTAGGCCATATAATAATTTCTGACATTTGGTAGGCCATATAATAATTTCCTACATTTGGTAGGCCATATAATAATGTCTGACATTTGGTAGGCCATATAATAATTTCTGACATTTGGTAGGTCATATAATACTTTCTTGCATTTGGTAGGCCATATAATAATTTCCTACATTTTGTAGGCCATATAATAATTTCTGACATTTGGTAGGCCATATAATAATTTCCTACATTTGGTAGGCCATATAATAATTTCCTACATTTGGTAGGCCATATAATAATTTCCTACATTTGGTAGGCCATATAATAATTTCCTACATTTGGTAGGCCATATAATAATTTCTGACATTTGGTAGGCCATATAATAATTTCTGACATTTGGTAGGCCATATAATAATTTCTGACATTTGGTAGGCCATATAATAATTTCTGACATTTGGTAGGCCATATTATAATTTCCTACATTTGGTAGGCCATATTATAATTTCCTACATTTGGTAGGCCATATTATAATTTCCTACATTTGGTAGGCCATATAATCATTTCCTACATTTGGTAGGCCATATAATAATTTCTGACATTTGGTAGGCCATATAATAATTTCTGACATTTGGTAGGCCATATAATAATTTCTGACATTTGGTAGGCCATATAATAATTTCCTACATTTGGTAGGCCATATTATAATTTCCTACATTTGGTAGGCCATATTATAATTTCCTACATTTGGTAGGCCATATTATAATTTCCTACATTTGGTAGGCCATATAATCATTTCCTACATTTGGTAGGCCATATTATAATTTCCTACATTTGGTAGGCCATATTATAATTTCCTACATTTGGTAGGCCATATAATAATTTCTGACATTTGGTAAGTCATATTATAATTTCCTACATTTGGTAGGCCATATAATCATTTCTGACATTTGGTAAGTCATATTATAATTTCCTACATTTGGTAGGCCATATAATAATGTCTGACATTTGGTAGGCCATATAATAATTTCTGACATTTGGTAAGTCATATTATAATTTCCTACATTTGGTAGACCATATGATAATTTCTGACATTTGGTAGGTCATATAATACTTTCTTGCATTTGGTAGACCATATAATAATTTCTGACATTTGGTAAGTCATATGATAATTTCCTACATTTGGTAGGCCATATAATCATTTCTGACATTTGGTAAGTCATATTATAATTTCCTACATTTGGTAGGCCATATAATAATGTCTGACATTTGGTAGGCCATATAATGATTTCTGACATTTGGTAAGTCATATTATAATTTCCTACATTTGGTAGACCATATGATAATTTCTGACATTTGGTAGGTCATATAATAATTTCCTACATTTGGTAGGCCATGTAATAATTTCCTACATTTGGTAGGCCATATAATAATTTCTGACATTTGGTAGGCCATATAATAATTTCTGACATTTGGTAGGCCATATAATAATTTCTGACATTTGGTAGGCCATATAATAATTTCTAACATTTGGTAGGCCATATAATAATTTCTGACATTTGGTAGGCCATATTATAATTTCCTACATTTGGTAGGCCATATAATCATTTCCTACATTTGGTAGGCCATATAATAATTTCTGACATTTGGTAGGCCATATAATAATTTCTGACATTTGGTAGGCCATATAATAATTTCTGACATTTGGTAGGCCATATAATAATTTCCTACATTTGGTAGGCCATATAATAATGTCTGACATTTGGTAGGCCATATAATAATTTCTGACATTTGGTAGGTCATATAATACTTTCTTGCATTTGGTAGGCCATATAATAATTTCCTACATTTTGTAGGCCATATAATAATTTCTGACATTTGGTAGGCCATATAATAATTTCCTACATTTGGTAGGCCATATAATAATTTCCTACATTTGGTAGGCCATATAATAATTTCCTACATTTGGTAGGCCATATAATAATTTCCTACATTTGGTAGGCCATATAATAATTTCTGACATTTGGTAGGCCATATAATAATTTCTGACATTTGGTAGGCCATATAATAATTTCCTACATTTGGTAGGCCATATAATAATTTCTGACATTTGGTAGGCCATATAATAATTTCTGACATTTGGTAGGCCATATAATAATTTCTGACATTTGGTAGGCCATATAATAATTTCTGACATTTGGTAGGCCATATTATAATTTCCTACATTTGGTAGGCCATATTATAATTTCCTACATTTGGTAGGCCATATAATCATTTCCTACATTTGGTAGGCCATATTATAATTTCCTACATTTGGTAGGCCATATTATAATTTCCTACATTTGGTAGGCCATATAATAATTTCTGACATTTGGTAGGCCATATAATCATTTCTGACATTTGGTAGGCCATATAATAATTTCCTACATTTTGTAGGCCATATAATAATTTCTGACATTTGGTAGGCCATATAATAATTTCTGACATTTGGTAGGCCATATAATCATTTCCTACATTTGGTAGGCCATATAATAATTTCTGACATTTGGTAGGCCATATAATAATGTCTGACATTTGGTAGGTCATATAATACTTTCTTGCATTTGGTAGACCATATAATAATTTCTGACATTTGGTAAGTCATATGATAATGTCCTACATTTGGTAGGACATATAATCATTTCTGACATTTGGTAAGTCATATTATAATTTCCTACATTTGGTAGGCCATATAATAATGTCTGACATTTGGTAGGCCATATAATAATTTCTGACATTTGGTAAGTCATATTATAATTTCCTACATTTGGTAGACCATATGATAATTTCTGACATTTGGTAGGTCATATAATAATTTCCTACATTTGGTAGGCCATGTAATAATTTCCTACATTTGGTAGGCCATATAATAATTTCTGACATTTGGTAGGCCATATAATAATTTCCTACATTTGGTAGGCCATATAATAATTTCTGACATTTGGTAGGCCATATAATAATTTCTGACATTTGGTAGGCCATATAATAATTTCTGACATTTGGTAGGCCATATAATAATTTCTAACATTTGGTAGGCCATATAATAATTTCTGACATTTGGTAGGCCATATAATAATTTCCTACATTTGGTAGGCCATATAATAATGTCTGACATTTGGTAGGCCATATAATAATTTCTGACATTTGGTAGGTCATATAATACTTTCTTGCATTTGGTAGGCCATATAATAATTTCCTACATTTTGTAGGCCATATAATAATTTCCTACATTTGGTAGGCCATATAATAATTTCCTACATTTGGTAGGCCATATAATAATTTCCTACATTTGGTAGGCCATATAATAATTTCCTACATTTGGTAGGCCATATAATAATTTCCTACATTTGGTAGGCCATATAATAATTTCTGACATTTGGTAGGCCATATAATAATTTCTGACATTTGGTAGGCCATATAATAATTTCTGACATTTGGTAGGCCATATAATAATTTCTGACATTTGGTAGGCAATATTATAATTTCCTACATTTGGTAGGCCATATTATAATTTCCTACATTTGGTAGGCCATATTATAATTTCCTACATTTGGTAGGCCATATAATCATTTCCTACATTTGGTAGGCCATATAATAATTTCTGACATTTGGTAGGCCATATAATAATTTCTGACATTTGGTAGGCCATATAATAATTTCTGACATTTGGTAGGCCATATAATAATTTCTGACATTTGGTAGGCCATATTATAATTTCCTACATTTGGTAGGCCATATTATAATTTCCTACATTTGGTAGGCCATATTATAATTTCCTACATTTGGTAGGCCATATAATCATTTCCTACATTTGGTAGGCCATATTATAATTTCCTACATTTGGTAGGCCATATTATAATTTCCTACATTTGGTAGGCCATATAATAATTTCTGACATTTGGTAAGTCATATTATAATTTCCTACATTTGGTAGGCCATATAATCATTTCTGACATTTGGTAAGTCATATTATAATTTCCTACATTTGGTAGGCCATATAATAATGTCTGACATTTGGTAGGCCATATAATAATTTCTGACATTTGGTAAGTCATATTATAATTTCCTACATTTGGTAGACCATATGATAATTTCTGACATTTGGTAGGTCATATAATACTTTCTTGCATTTGGTAGACCATATAATAATTTCTGACATTTGGTAAGTCATATGATAATTTCCTACATTTGGTAGGCCATATAATCATTTCTGACATTTGGTAAGTCATATTATAATTTCCTACATTTGGTAGGCCATATAATAATGTCTGACATTTGGTAGGCCATATAATAATTTCTGACATTTGGTAAGTCATATGATAATTTCCTACATTTGGTAGGCCATATAATCATTTCCTACATTTGGTAGGCCATATAATAATTTCTGACATTTGGTAGGCCATATAATAATTTCTGACATTTGGTAGGCCATATAATAATTTCTGACATTTGGTAGGCCATATAATAATTTCCTACATTTGGTAGGCCATATAATAATGTCTGACATTTGGTAGGCCATATAATAATTTCTGACATTTGGTAGGTCATATAATACTTTCTTGCATTTGGTAGGCCATATAATAATTTCCTACATTTTGTAGGCCATATAATAATTTCTGACATTTGGTAGGCCATCTAATAATAATTTCCTACATTTGGTAGGCCATATAATAATTTCCTACATTTGGTAGACCATATGATAATTTCTGACATTTGGTAGGTCATATAATACTTTCTTGCATTTGGTAGGCCATATAATAATTTCCTACATTTTGTAGGCCATATAATAATTTCTGACATTTGGTAGGCCATATAATAATTTCCTACATTTGGTAGGCCATATAATAATTTCCTACATTTGGTAGGCCATATAATAATTTCCTACATTTGGTAGGCCATATAATAATTTCCTACATTTGGTAGGCCATATAATAATTTCTGACATTTGGTAGGCCATATAATAATTTCTGACATTTGGTAGGCCATATAATAATTTCCTACATTTGGTAGGCCATATAATAATTTCTGACATTTGGTAGGCCATATAATAATTTCTGACATTTGGTAGGCCATATAATAATTTCTGACATTTGGTAGGCCATATAATAATTTCTGACATTTGGTAGGCCATATTATAATTTCCTACATTTGGTAGGCCATATTATAATTTCCTACATTTGGTAGGCCATATAATCATTTCCTACATTTGGTAGGCCATATTATAATTTCCTGACATTTGGTAGGCCATATTATAATTTCCTACATTTGGTAGGCCATATAATAATTTCTGACATTTGGTAGGCCATATAATAATTTCTGACATTTGGTAGGCCATATAATAATTTCCTACATTTTGTAGGCCATATAATAATTTCTGACATTTGGTAGGCCATATAATAATTTCTGACATTTGGTAGGCCATATAATCATTTCCTACATTTGGTAGGCCATATAATAATTTCTGACATTTGGTAGGCCATATAATAATGTCTGACATTTGGTAGGCCATATAATAATTTCTGACATTTGGTAGGCCATATAATCATTTCCTACATTTGGTAGGCCATATAATAATTTCTGACATTTGGTAGGCCATATAATAATGTCTGACATTTGGTAGGCCATATAATAATTTCTGACATTTGGTAGGCCATATAATAATTTCTGACATTTGGTAGGCCATATAATAATTTCTGACATTTGGTAGGCCATATAATAATTTCCTACATTTTGTAGGCCATATAATAATTTCTGACATTTGGTAGGCCATATAATAATTTATGACATTTGGTAGGCCATATAATAATTTCCTACATTTGGTAGGCCATATAATAATTTCTGACATTTGGTAGGCCATATAATAATGTCTGACATTTGGTAGGCCATATAATAATTTCTGACATTTGGTAGGCCATATAATAATTTCTGACATTTGGTAGGCCATATAATAATTTCCTACATTTTGTAGGCCATATAATAATTTCCTACATTTTGTAGGCCATATAATAATTTCCTACATTTTGTAGGCCATATAATAATTTCTGACATTTGGTAGGCCATATAATCATTTCCTACATTTGGTAGGCTATATTATAATTTCTGACATTTGGTAGGCCATATAATAATGTCTGACATTTGGTAGGCCATATAATAATTTCTGACATTTGGTAGGCCATATAATAATTTCTGACATTTGGTAGGCCATATAATGGCCTTGGTCCTTCTGTGGCTCAGTTGGTAGAGCATGGCGCTTGTAACGCCAGGGTAGTGGGTTCGATTCCCGGGACCACCCATACGTAGAATGTATGCACACATGACTGTAAGTCGCTTTGGATAAAAGCGTCAGCTAAATGGCATATATTATTATTATTATTATAATAATTTCTGACATTTGGTAGGCCATATTATAATTTCCTACATTTGGTAGGCCATATTATAATTTCCTACATTTGGTAGGCTATATTATAATTTCCTACATTTGGTAGGCCATATAATAATTTCTGACATTTGGTAAGTCATATTATAATTTCCTACATTTGGTAGGCCATATAATAATTTCCTACATTTGGTAGGCCATATTATAATTTCCTACATTTGGTAGGCCATATTATAATTTCCTACATTTGGTAGGCCATATAATAATTTCTGACATTTGGTAAGTCATATTATAATTTCCTACATTTGGTAGACCATATAATAATTTCTGACATTTGGTAGACCATATAATAATTTCTGACATTTGGTAAGTCATATTATAATTTCCTACATTTGGTAGGCCATATGATAATTTCTGACATTTGGTAGGCCATATAATACTTTCTTGCATTTGGTAGGCCATATAATAATTTTCCTACATTTGGTAGGCCATATTATAATTTCCTACATTTGGTAGGCCATATAATAATTTCCTACATTTGGTAGGCCATATAATAATTTCTGACATTTGGTAGGCCATATAATACTTTCTTACATTTGGTAGGCCATATAATAATTTCTGACATTTGGTAGGCCATATAATAATGTCTGACATTTGGTAGGCCATATAATAATGTCTGACATTTGGTAGGCCATTTGTAAACTATAGTTTACTGCAGTGTTTCTTCTGTCGTAACTTGATGCCCCAGAAGACTAATAAAAGTAGTGTTCACCAGAATAATGTCTTAATCTAGTTAACACTGGTAAATGTGTCTGTTTCGTTTAGGGACTGGGGAGAAAACGCAATAACAGTGTAAAGATTGGTCCTGTGCAAAATGTTCAAATGTCATCTGCTTGACCGGTTTTAATGAAAAACTGAGAAAATTACAAAATACATTTCTGATTTAGTTAATCTTGGGTGCATATTTTATGTTGTTGAAATACTTTCTACTTGCATGACAGTGTCAAAGATAACAGATTAAATGCACATTCACATTTTCTCAAGACTTGCTGAATGAAAGGAATCATATTTCTCCACTCCTGTTCTCAAGACAAAAATTAGCATTTGTATGATTTCACTGCAAGAACAGCAGGAGTTACTATTACTGTACATGTGAGAGGTTATAGGTCTACAGTCAGTGTTCATATTTCAGTTACTATTCCAATTAACCCATATACTGAAATTAGGAATATTCTGTTTATTCACAGATACAGAGATACTCATGAGCGGGACATCAAAGTCGCATGTAAACAGTTTATCCAGAATAAGACCTTAACTGGGATATGAGCTACTATCCGGAATACTGTGAGCATGTAAAAGTGGTCATTGAATGATTGGGAAAAGGCTGCTGACAAAAGACTGACCGACAGTTGAAGTCGGAAGATTACATACACCTTAACAAAATACATTTAAACTCAGTTTTTCACAATTCCTGATATTTAATGATAGTAAAACGTCCCTGTCTTAGGTCAGTTAGGATCACCACTTTATTTTGAGAATGTGAAATGTCAGAATAATATTAGAGAGAATGATTTATTTCAGCTTTTATTTCTCTCATCACATTCCCAGTGGGTCAGAAGTTTACATACAATCAATTAGTATTTGGTAGCATTGCCTATAAATTGTTTAACCTGGGTCAAAAGTTTTGGGTAGCCTTCCACAAGCTTCCCACAATAAGTTGGGTGAATTTTGGCCCATTCCTCCTGACAGAGCTGGTGTAATTGAGTCAGGTTTGTAGGCCTCCTTGCTCGCACACAGTTTTTCAGTTCTACCCACACATTTTCTATATGATTGAGGTCAGGGCTTTGTGATGGCCACTCCAATACCTTGACTTTGTTGTCCTTAAGCCATCTTGCCACAACTTTGGAAGTATGCTTGGGGTCATTGTACATTTGGAAGACCCATTTGCGACCAAGCTTTAACTTGCTGACTGATGTCTTGAGATGTTGCTTCAACATATCCACATAATTGTCCTACCTCATGATGCCATCTATTTTGTGAAGTAGATGACTGTCAGAAGCTTCTAAAGCCATGACATCATTTTCTGGAATTTTCCAAGCTGTTTAAAAGGCACAGTCAACTAAGTGCATGTAAACTTCTGACCCACTGGAATTGTGATACAGTGAATTATAAAAATTATTGGAACAATTATGTGTCATGCACAAAGTAGGTGTCCTAACCGACTTGCTAAAACTATAGTTTGATAGCAAAACATTTGTGGAGTGGTTGAAAAACAAGTTTTAATGACTCCAACCCAAATGTATGTAAACTTTCGACTTCAACTGTATGTGGCAGAGTCTATAGGAAATCACGGACTACAAAAAGAAAAGCAGTTACGTCACGGACACCGACGTCACGCTTCCAGACAAACTAAACACCCACTTTGAGGATAATACAGTACCGGCCCGCTAACAAGGACTGCCTCCCCCCTTCTCCGTGGCCGACGTGAGTAAAACATTTAAACGTGTTAACCCTCACAAGGCTGCTGGCCCAGACGGCATCCCTAGCCGTGTCCTCAGAGCATGCACAGACCAGCTGGCTGGTGTGTTTATGGACATATTCAATCGCTCCCTATCCCAGTCTGCTGACCCCACATGCTTCAAGATGGCCACCAATGTTCCTGTACCCAAGAAGGCAAAGATAACTGAACTAAATTACTACCGCCCCATAGCACTCACTTCTGTCATCATGAAGTGCTTTGAGAGACTAGTCAAGGATCATATCACCTCCACCTTACTGGCCACACTAGACCCACTTCAGTTTGCATACCCCCAACAGGTCCACAGACGATGCAATCGCCATCACACTGCACACTGTCCTATCCCATCTGGACAAGAGGAATACCTATGTAAGAATTAATTTGTTTGAAAAAGTAGATGTCCTAACCGACTTGCTAAAACTATAGTTTGTTAACAAGACATTTGTGGAGTGGTTGAAAAAATAGTTTTAATGACTCCAACTTAAGTGTATGTAAACTTCCAACTTCAACTGTATACATTAAGATTTTTTAAGTAAAACATTTGCCATGCTCACATTGTGATTTAATTTGTTCAAAGTCCACATATCATAATTACGACAGAACTGTATGTTTATTTGCGTCTAAGGCCTACTACAAACGGACCTTCTTCCATAGAGCTGGTGAATTGTATGTTCATCTGGGAATAAACAATAATCAAGCCAAGGCCAGGCTTGAAAAATGTAAGAATACATTTCAGACAGAAATAAAAAAGGCCAAAAAGGCTCTGTGGAAAAGCACGATATCCAGATATGATAAATGTGTTAATTAAATCTGTCTCCAGTCTGTACTAATCTAATCTATCCATTATTGCGAAATCCGCAAGAGGGTGAATTACAAACCAAGTATTTACTTGGACCATAGTTCAAATCTATTTCCTCTCAACACTAGGCATCTGTAGCATCTAAATAGAGGACCTTGATACTGCTTTGGTTCCAGACACCCTCCTGGAGTGGAGGTAAGGGGCACTTTTCAGATATACAAATGTTGCGCAGGCCTGGAGAGTTGTTTAATTTCCCAGGAACCACATCAATATGATGTAACGATCTTGAAAGGATCTTGGTCTTGTACGCAGATCAACAGTACAGAATGTGTGTATCTGGAACACAACCAAGACACCCTGTTGAATTCTCCTCAGAAGGCATTTAGCTGCAGACACTTCAGCAGTGTGTTAAACGGTGCAGTGGACACACCTGTTCTGTTCGCCTGGCTGTGCCTCTGATAGCACTGGTTCACTCTCAGAACAGATCAAACCTGTAATTTACTAATTATTTCTCTCCCCCCTTTTACTTTGTTTCAGGGTTGTGGGAGGTACAGATTATGCAGAAACTCACTTCCTGAGGAAATGTCTCAGGTGCTGAGAGGCTACGTTCCTGCAAAGACTCTTGTGCTAATCTGGTCTTGTTAAATGCTGCAGAATGTCTGTGGTGGACTGGGGAAATGCACCATGAAACTCAATAGGTCCAGGCAGGAAGAATAGGGATACAGTAGAGGAAGCAAACATGGCATGTTTTTTATTCCCCCACCCCCCACCACACCACACATTCTAGCCCGCACTGACCCAGCCAAGGGGGGCAACATCTTGTTTTCAGAGGGGGTTTCGTCCCTGCCCAATTTTACAGCTGGATGGAGAACATCAATGGGGCCAGTGAGGCTGGGGCCAGACAATAGACAGGGAGCCAAGCCGGCACGCCAACCCAGGATTTCCTGGCTTAAGGCACAAAAAAAAGTTAGACTCCGCCGCACAATAAAGAATGAAACTCTTGTATTTTCAGAAATCGAGGTTGTGTAATCTATGAGCCCAGATCACAATTCAGAAATCTATTGCAAAGCAATGACTGACGTTAGTGATGATGTAGTATTGCTGTGTGTGTTGGAGATGGATGACCTATCAGGTGTATTCATAAGCTGCGATGGCGAGTTAATGGAACTGTCCTCTGCAGCAGCACTGCCACCAAACACAACAGGACTTAAAAAGGCAAATAGAGACGTGGCGGTGGGCACTTCAAACGCGGCCGCCTCAAGATCAAACACAGCCTAACGGCAACCCTGGAAAATCCTGTCCACAGAGCTCTTTTCATCGGTTCTTAACTTGCATGGAAGCTGTCAGGACCAGTTAATGGGTTGATGCTGACTTCCAGCCAGTCTGCCATCCCAACCGTCCCCCGTTCCTTTTCCCCCTAGAACTTTCGGAAGTCTGGAGTTTTTGGAGGGCTTTTTTCCAGGAGTGTCTGCTGCCATGCTTTCCCCCAGATTAACCTTCAGTTTCAAAGACACCCCCAGCTGTACCCCTTTGTGTGGTGGGATACCCTTGTATTCATGTGTGGACTCATTCATCCAGTCAGTCACTGAGCTGTGCTCTGCTCCATCAGCTGCCAAAGCCTCCTTTAACAGACCAATTGGTGACCCCAATTGACCCCAGGCCCCAGGATCACGAGCAGTTTGGAAGATTCTGCGAATCTTTAAAAAAATCACGAGACTTCTTTATAAATAAACCATCAAAAGTTTAAAAGCAAGATGCCGGAGGCAAGTTGCAGACGACACCTGGTAGATGGATGGTGGTCGAGAATTTATTTAAACTTTGAATCTGTACTCCTTGCCAATAATCAGTGTGTTGTTTTTTCAATCTACTTTTAGCAGAGCTGTGGTTAAACATAATTTTCAGTAGTTTGAGTTTTGGTTCAAAACACTTGACTACTGTCACAAGACTAGAAGAATTCTAGAAGGTCACTTTTCACTCTCACCCCTTTATCTGATGTTTGACTTTCTTCCTCAATCCCTCAAAGATCCTGTGATGCTTCTGAGTAACGGTCGATTGGGGATGCCCTCATCCTTCCTGCCCATCCCTTCCTCCACCAATTCATCCCCTTCTTCCTTCTTTCTCCCCCTTGCAGGAGACATTAGCCTCTTATGGGGCAGCCTTGCCAGGGTTGAGGGGCTGGGGATGGAGTGTGGCTGTTTTTGTGCTCCGGCCAGGCCTATTGGTGGTTGAGCAGACTGCGGGGAGGGTCAGGGAGGGCCTTCAGGCTGTGTGGCCGGCCTCTACTCCTTCAGAGAGGGCCAACAGTGCTACCTTTGTGCGGCAGAAACAGGAGAAGTCACTGATTACAAGCAGCAAAGGGGAAAAGATCCCTTCCTTCTTAAACCCCTACGATGGCAGCTAAGAAGCCTGACATGGTCTTTTATTCCAAATGATTTAAAACACAAAAGCTTCTTGAGCTCAACATGATGGTGGAAGGTAGGTGGTAGGTCTTAACTAATGTGAGGTAGTGAGTTCATTGCATTCTAGGACATATTAAAGATTATTATTGGGATGTGTCTACATTAATCAAAAGGAATTTCTGTATGGCATGAACTTCACTTTCATGTACTGCTGTGAACCACAACGCGTAGGATACCTAAAGCAGTGTAAGGCAGAAATCCTTCACCAGCTCTCAGAGAAATGTGCTGTTCCATATAGAGGAAGAAGCCCCTCATACCCAGGCAGGGATAAAGGGACTATCCAATAGATTGTACCTCCGCTGACCGGCCTGCTCCAGTTCAGGGTATAAGGCAGTGATCCGTGCCTCCTAAATGCCCTAGGAACTGCCAAACAGAGGTGTTGGATTCGGAAAGCAGCTCATTTCACTGCTGCTGTGTACAAGCTTCTCTCTTCTAAGCCCGACCAACAGGCTCTGAAAGAGGTCATTGTGCTAGGCTTGAGCCCCACTCTTTTCTCTCTTCTCCTCATGGCCACGCTGGTTACATTAGCTCCCGTTTAGCCCTCCACGGCTGCCTGCGATCTGCTTCGCATTCAGCCGATCAAAGCCAAAGGCCCTGTAATGCAATAATAATAATGCTCTGGGAAAGTGCAATAGGTTAGAATATCAATAAGATGTGCCTGTGACCGTAACCGCTCACCTGTTGTCTGGTCGGGTTCTGGTCAGGGTCCTGGTCTCATGGAAGCACTCTCAGGTTCCCTGGACACGTAAAACACTCACAGTTCAACAACGACGGCCATCTGGCAGCTGGGCCATGCAGGTTTTTAGGTGGAAACCTTTAGGTTTGGAGAAAACCTTTTTAAAATCACATGCTGTGTTTTAAGGTCTTGAATATGTTTAAGTTTACCCTGATTGGATTGTTTTATTTAATATATGCCACCTTCCCTCTCATTGCAGAGATCTCTTGCAATGTAGTCTACATATTCCTGCCAGAAATAGGTGAGTTACAATGTAAAGCCCTTTAATGCCCTTGCAAAAGTGCCACATAAATCAAATGAATGATACGTTTCCCCTTGTAACCATTCTAAGCCAATTCTTCCTCGGAGAATAGACCTCCTATTCTAACTCGACACCCCTCGACAATCTGTACGAATGGCAGGGAGGAAACAGAAAGCGGAAGCATTTGGATGAGCCAGCTTTCTCTCTCCAGTCTTAAACCAGATAGTGTGGCGATACCATGCCTATCATGTGACAGGGGTTCCTAACAGGTGGCTGTCTGAGCTGCCTGTTCACAGGTTGTACCACTTATTCCCAGCCTGCCTGAGGTAGATTAAGTGTGTCCATCTGTCAGAAGAATTAGGGATAATCCGCAGGAATTCTCAGATTGTGAGGGATGGCAATAGGAGGTGAAGAGGGAAGAGGAGGGAGTAGCGGGAAGGGGGATTGTCAGAGGGGTGGGGGAGCTGGAGAGGAACTTTCACTGGGGTGTGTAACCTGAGCTCCCCAGCCACCTGCACTGGTCTGAGAGCCCAGGAAATTGAGTCCATGGGTCCATTATCTCAGCAGCACGAATTACCCCACTCTGCGCTAGGCTATCGCTAATCCTCACTGGAGGAGAGTCACATGCAGACTACAGTGTGTGCAGCTAGCCCCCATTATGCAACAAGTGCCAAGAGAAAGTTTGACAGGGATTAGTGTGAAATCAAATGGAGCGTCTAATCACAAGGGAGTAGCTTAACCCTCTGCTCACTTGTTCACCATTAGATCAATCAACCCTTTGGCGTTATAACACAACAGTGGGCCTAACTAACCTCATAGTTTACAAGTTTGAACAAACACTGGGGATAACACTGCCTAGTGGTTAGAGCGTTGGGCCAGTAACCAAAAGGTTGCTGGATTGAATCCCCGAGCTGACAAGGTCAAATCTGTCGTCCTACCCCTGAGCAAGGCAGTTAACCCACTGTTCCCCTGGCGCGGAAGACGTGGATGTCGATTATGGCAGCCCCCTGCACCTCTCTGATTCAGAGGGGTTGGGTTAAATGCAGAAGACACATTTCAGTTTAATGCAATCAGTTGTACAACTGACTAGGTATCCCCCTATCCCTTTCTTCCAAACATAGAACATACATGTGTACATGGCAAATATTCACAACAGAAAATACATTTTATCCTAATTTCACACAGTCGACCTGCACACAGACCCCACAATACTAACAAAGGAGGCAGGTGTTGGGCCTGGCAAGCTAACCTGTAATGTCCCTAGATGAGTGACTGACTGACAGACCGGCATGAGATAGGAGATAGTGGTGGCAGAGGAACGAGCTGATGACAACTCGTCCTGCCCTCCCTCTGTGATCCCTCTGATTGGCTGAATGTTCAGAGGACCGGGAATAAGGGAATGTTCCAAGCAGCAGTGGAATGCCCTGCCATGCAGGTGTTAACATTAGTCTCAGATAGAGTGGATGGGATCAGGTTTCCATCCTATTGCTCCACAACTACTCCCACGCCACCACCCCTACTGCCACCAGCCCGTACTACCTTGTTGAAACAACAGCGGTGTTGAAAATCATTCACAAGTGTGTTGTTATATCCTCTTCCCTCCTCATCAGTCATTCAGCATTTCCTGGCCACATACATTCCCATCTAGCATTCCTAGTCCCATTCTCACAGTGTTCATTCACAGGAAAGAGACAGAATGTTAGACAGTTATTCAATTGATCGGGCTACAATTAGCAGAGGGTTAATAAAATAAGTTGTACTAAATTTAATTTGAATAACCATAGCCCAAAGGACACAATACCTTCAGGTTCTAGGGGAAAATCTAGTCTTATTAGCAGTGCACCCAAAGGAGTATTCCCATAGATTGCATATAGAGTACAAGTCATATGAGTCATAATTCCCATAAAACCTAGTTGGCAAACAAGGAAATCGTTTTTCCACCATTCATTTTTCCCATAGGGGATATTAGAAACACTTCAAATAAGCAGTCTGTTCCGTGTAGGCTTACCCTAGCGTGACGTTTTGTGAACCGTGTTAATCTCTCTAGGACAAGGTGACTTTATCAATATATTCGCCTGTATTTACCCCCGCCCCCCTAAAAAAAAAAATGAAATGCTAATTAGCTGCTAATGTGGCTATCATAAAGAACTACAAATGCCATGATGATCTGAACAAAACTGCCAAATCGAGGCAAAGGTAAGACTCTCTGGATTAACTACCTAATGTTAACAAAATGTTGTAATTCATAAATTGGCAACATTTCTTTAAATGGAAAATTCTGTAAACTGTGTTGTGCAAGTTTTAAATTGACACAATACCTGTTAGCAAAGGTGTCAGCTAGAGATGACGTGCCAGAGCTTGCAGGAATTTGTAGTCTTGCATGATGTCTACGTTGATGCTAATTAGCATTTTCGAATCTGAGAGTAAATATAGCCGAATATATTGATAAAGTCACCTTGTCCTAGAGAGATTTACATGGTTATCAAACTTAAAGCCAGGGTAAGCCTACACAAAACACAGCCCTTATTTTAAGAATTTCAAAAAAATGTATGGTTGAAAAATGATTGGAACCATTTCCCTGTTTGACTGCTAGGTTTTATGGGTATTATGACACCTCCACTGTGGAGCTCTATTAGTAATCCCAGGGCTTGGAGTGGTTAGTCTAAACTCTCCCTCAGTCATTCTCAGTCATGTCCTTGCGAGCTCCAAGTTCACCCCTAAATGCCAAACAAGGGGAGGTCATCCGTGAAATACAACCAAATTGCATTGCATCCACCAAGCCCAGAACAAATTTACATAGGGATCTGCCTCCTTGCTATCTGTGTCTCCCACTCCAACCTCCAACGGGTGGGTGGAGGAAGGGCCTTGGTTTTGTTCCTTGCTATCTGTGTCTCCCACTCCAACCTCCAACAGGTGGGTGGAGGAAGGGCCTTGGTTTTGTTCCTTGCTATCAGTGTCTCCCACTCCAACCTCCAACAGGTGGGTGGAGGAAGGGCCTTGGTTTTGTTCCTTGCTATCTGTGTCTCCCACTCCAACCTCCAACAGGTGGGTGGAGGAAGGGCCTTGGTTTTGTTCCTTGCTATCTGTGTCTCCCACTCCAACCTCCAACAGGTGGGTGGAGGAAGGGCCTTGGTTTTGTTCCTTGCTATCTGTGTCTCCCACTCCAACCTCCAACGGGTGGGTGGAGGAAGGGCCTTGGTTTTGTTCCTTGCTCAAACATTGAAATGCACAAGGCCTCCGGATGTCTCCATTTCCAGTCAATGTTATTTCATTTTGAGTCCCGAACTGCAAATATTGACTCATTGGTGAGTGAGTGTGTCATTTAAACCAGAGTTGGCACAGTCTATTAATGCATAATATGATTGAAAGTTATAATAGTTGTGCAGCATGTACTATAGTTCTATAATTAAATGACAAGAGCATTCTTGATAGTACTCATGTGAAAATAGTAAATGGAGCACAACTGAAATTAAATATGCCACACCCTTAACACGCAATTATCTTCAATGTACTATATGGGTATCAAATACACAGACATTCACAAACAAACTATTGTTTAAGTATGCCAAGGCATTTAGGCAGGAAATCATGGATCATTAAATGTAAAGGTAAGCATGCAATGGAAAATGTGATGAACCAAATATACCTACTAAATACTCTTATTCTAGTACCATTTATTGCAAAAAAGCTGCATGGCTGCACTAATGATCTTCCAGATTATCAGATGTTCTGGAAAATGTGTAGGTGTGCAAGTCTTGTACAGGGACTTAAAAACAACAACATATTCCCAATGTTCCACTTTGCTAGTACTGTACCTGCATGTTCAGGCTTTGTTAATAGCAATGAGATGAATGTTGGACTCTGTTGTCTCTGTACAGTCACATGCTCAAGACGAACTAAGGGCAGGTAACCTACTCCAACAACTAGCATCATTGGCATTTTACAGATAGGCATAGACAATGAACAGACCTGTCATCAATAGGCATGGCCATGGTGAATAAGTGGTCAAAGGTTAATAAGAGAAAAGGCTACTTACTGGTGGTTCTGTTTAGGGGAGTAACTACCTATTCTGTAACCAACCACACCCAACGACCACCATCCCCAGGCCCTGACATCCCAGTCCACCTGGCTCCCAGCCCACAGTCCCAGACACCCAGGCCAGGTAGTGATCTTGTTTCAGAGGGTCAGTTTGTCAAGCTGGTGGCCACCTGCCTGGAAGTTGGCTGAAGTTTTGGTAGCCTAATTGCACAATTGCTTGGGAGGTTTGGCATAACTGATCTGTAATTATATGGTCTCCACACAATGAGGGTAATACCAGAGCTACTGTATATAATGACGAGATGGTCTTGTCTCCGCCCTAACAATGGGAATCGTTGTCCCAAAGGCAGGAAGGTAGGTCGTCTACGATTTTGCTTATCGTAGACAGATTTTAACTGGGTGAACACTCTCGTGTCGCACCCTCCTCTCTGTAAATACAGTAGGAAGAGTATGGCGGCTTATGCTTCCTCTCCCTCCCGCCCCACACCTAACCCCCAGCAGGTGGACATCTCCTTACTCATTAAATCTGGCTATATTGGCTTTTTCTTTTTAATATACAAACGTTATTTCAAGAATCATATTAGGGAGCAGAACATTTTAAAGATCTCACGTTGCTTCCATTGACATTTCAAGGTTCATGACCTGTACTTTTCAGTGTTATTGCTTTGTGAGTGAATCCGAGCCAAGTAAAGCAGAAACTGTCCCAATGGCCGAACATGGTGCAACGGTCTAGATTTCAAATCAGAATCATCTTTCCTGCACAACACAAGCTGGAGATCAGACTCTAATGTTCTCTCTTGGATGACTTAAATGTGATAAGACAAATATTAACTCCGCTAATGCTGTAAAAGATTTAAAGGACTTAACACATTGCACCTAATGTCTGGTGCTGTTGCATCTCAGGAATATCAGGGCCCATATTCATAAAGCATATCAGAGTAGGAGTTCTGATGTAGGATCTGTTTTGCTAATATTGAATAAGCTTCTATAAACAGGGGGGACCTAATCCTAGATCAGCACTCCTACTATGAGATTATTTATGAATATGGACCCAGAACCATATAAGGATAGAGGCTCAGACTCCAATATACAGTATATAACACTGAAAAATACATTCTGACAACCTCCAAACGTCTCAATTCAGTATCTCCAATGTATATGACAAGGTATCATGGTTTATTTGAGATATTCATTTCAACTGTATATTTTGGGTTGCTATCATGTTAGTGCTGGCTTTCATCTTTTGTTCCAAAAGAAGAACAGCCCATTCATCCCGACCAAGACAAATCCTCCTGTCTGGTTGTGTTATGGCCATTTCCCCTCCTGACAACATCAGGCGGCCTGCACAGTTACACGCAATGACAGCACGAGGGTAAACACACTAGGCAGTTTATTAATGTTTATGTAAAAAGTTAACCATACAGCATTGCTATCCTATCTTCTGCTCCACAACAGGGGGATGTGTGCGGGGCCTGTTCCAGATGTAAGCTGGTCTACGTGAGTCTGCAGTGTTAATAAACCTTGGAACCTCTGACAGAGGCCTAGTAGTGCCAAGCTCTATGAATTGTGGCCCAGGACACCTTCCCATTGCAGTAAATAGAAGTTATCAATGAAAAGACTTCACTCTCATACCTCCTGCACACACACATTTTATGAATGGAACTTGTACCTAAGCCAAATCAAGCTCATTGACCTCTTTGGCACAGGAGAGAAATAAAGGGAGAAATAGGGAGAAATAAAGTAAAAAGCAGCATGTGTGTCAGCTAATAACTTCCCTCCCAGCTTGATCGATGTGTACTTCACTCAAAACAAGATGGCCCATTTTAAAATGAGCTCCACACACACATCTCAAAATTCAGCCATAAGAAAATAATGTCCTCAAATAAAATGAGCTAAAACATTAAACCATCACCCAAATAGACATGTGGTTAAATCTTAGTTGAGAACCACATGAAACAAACAGATGTGTATAATTATAGTGGGATAACAATACAGAACATGTTGAAAAGCTGAACTGTTCTTGAGAAATCATTTGAGTGTTCACTGGATGTTTGCTTGTCTGTATGATGTACAACCCTGGCAAGAGGCTTCCGAGACAGATACACTGGCTTGCTCTATGGCTCAGGCTAGAAAGGAGTAAGTGCGCCATACAGTGGCAAGCCCATAAAAAGTCCCAAATTCAAACGTAAAGTAATGTGATTGAGGAGCAAAAAACATTTGGGTGAGAGGAACACTGAGTAAATAGAATAATTAAGAATAAAAATACAGGAAATCTGACTTTTGTTCAAACATTTTACCTAGTTCTGTCACTAAGCCATACTTAGTTTATATTGAAAATAAATCTCAATTTACAACACTATTTTTTTTTGTTTTAATGTATTTATTTAGAAGCCCTCGAATGAATTACATCCAAAATCAATGCAACATTTCTTCAGCCAAAGGCTGGGCCACACATTCAATACTAAAATATGCAATTTGTCATGTCTGATGCTACTAAAAAACAAACTATTCTTAAGACATGCCAAAACAACTAGTCACAAATTAAATACTTGGGGATGGACTCTTATCAAAACATGTATTAATGCCTTTATAGATCCATATATCACCCTTTCATTTGAAAGAGTAAATAAAGTACAAATCTATGATCCGTTACCATCTGTCAGTAACAAATGCACCGCACATTCAATCCCTCACTTATCTGATACAGGCAGTCTATGAACCATGTCCAAGTAGATATTTTGTATTTTCAATAAATGCAAAAACATAGAAAGTATCAGCACTAACTAGACAAAACACAGCCTTTGAAATAGCTTATTTTAGTTTCACCACCGAAGAAACAATCTCAGATCTTCACAATCACATCAGACAAATCCACTCCATCAGACTCACAAAATGTTGACCAACATTCTGACAATCTTTCCTGGCCCAACCAGCACAGATGGACAACTACAGAATAAAACATTACTGCATGAATTCTAAAACTATGACATAGCACAGCAGATGTCTAGTAAAGGTATATGTCACATTGTAAGTAAGTTGTTTCATTTCCTTTTTCCTGTGTGACCAAAACACAAATACATAGATTTTTAAGTCCTGGTACCGACAGCGCATTCCTAATAAAAAGCACAGTTAGAATATGACATTACTTCTCTGCTGCGGCATATTGTTGTTATGACAGCACAGTTTGTAAACTGATACAAGCCCATGTGCATATAATAAAACGATTATAGGATGTGCTTATCTGCCAGTCTTTTACTTAAAATAAACATCAATCTTGGTTCTCTCAGAGGCTGGTGGGTGCAAAAAATGTAACATAAAAAAAACGTCCAAGGACGCATTTACACAAGCAGAAGTATTCTGATATTTTGTCCAATTATTGTCAAAATAGCATTCTGATTGGTCAAAGGACTAGTGGAAAAATATCAGAATTGTGCTTCCTGTATAAACAGATCCCATGTCACTCTCCATGTTGCTAACAGCAAACCGAAAGAAATATAATTAATAGAACCAATAACTTTCTGTACAGGATATGTTGGAGTTTCTCCTCAGCCAGTCGAAGAGAAACGTTTAAAAAGAGGGATCAAAAGAACGTGTTGGGGGGGGGGGACGACGACAAGGATTAGGGGCCTAAATGGAAAACAGGTGGTAAAAAAACAAAACAATATCACACAGAACCAGAACACAACTGCAAGTCCCTCGCACAAACGAAAGGAACACCCAGGGAAATTCTGTCCAGTCATATCATTGTACTGTATTGTCTGGAATTTAAATATTTATGACATCATTTTGATCTGAACAGAATGAGAGAGAACATGTCCAGGAGCCTCTATTCCTCTCTGGTCTGACCGACTAGAAACACAACCAACACGCACTACTGCTAGTCAAAAGTTTAAGAACACCTACTCATTCAAGGGTTTTTCTATATTGTAGAATAATAGTGAAGACATCAAAACTATGAAATAACACATATGGAATCATGTAATAACCAAAAACAAATGGGAGATTTTTCAAAGCAGCCACCCTTTGCCTTGATGACAGCTATGCACACTCTTGGCATTCTCTCAACCAGCTTCATGAGGTAGTCACATGGAATGCATTTAAATTAACAGGTGTACCTTGTTAAAAGTTAATTTGTGGAATTTCTAATGCATTTGAGCCAATCAATTGTGTTATGGCAAGGTAGGAGTGGTATACAGAGGATTTACCAAATCCATATTATGGCAAGAACAGCTCAAATAAGCAAAGAGAAAATGACAGACCATCATTAATTTAAGAAATGAAGGTCAGTCAATAAAGAACATTAAGAACTTTGAAAGTGCAGTCGCAGAAATCATCAAGCGCTATGATGAAACTTGCTCTCATGAGGACTGCCACAGGAAAGGGATACCCAGAGTTACCTCTGCCGCAGAGGATAAGTTCATTAGTTACCAGCCTCAGAAATTGCAGCCCAAATAAATGCTTCACAGAGTTCAAGTAACAGACACATCAACTGTTCAGAGGAGAATGCGTGAAATCAGGCCTTCATGGTCAAATTGCTGCAAAGAAACCAGGACTAAAGGACAATAATAAGAAGAGACTTGCTTGGGCCAACAAACACGAGCAATGGGCATTCGACCGGTAGAAATCTGTCCTTTGGTCTGGATTCCAAATGATAGATTCCAACCGCAAAGACGCATTATGGCTGTGTAAGGGCTAAAGACGCATCTCCAGGCTGTGTAAGGGCTATTTGACCAAGGAGGAGAGTGATTGAGTGCTGCATCAGATTACCTGGCCTCCACAATCCCCCAACCTCAACCAAATTGAGATGGTTTGGGAAGAATAGTCAGACCACAGAGTGAAGGAAAAGCAGCCAACAAGTGCTCAGCATATGTGGGAACTCCTTCAAGACTGTTGTCAAAGCATTCCAGGTGAAGCTGGTTGATTGAATTCCACGAGTGTGCAAAGCTGTCATCAAGGCAAAGGATAGATATTTGAAGAATATCAATTTAACACTTTTTTGGTTACTACATGATTCCATATGTGTTATTTCATAGTTTTGATGTCTTCAGTATTATTCTACAATGTAGAAAGAGTAAAAATAAAGAAAACCCCTTGAATGAGTAGGTGTTCTAAAACTTTTGACCGGTAGTGAACATGTACTGGGATTTAGACATAGAATGATATAGAGCTGGAGTTGAGATTCATCCATGAGGCAGATACAACACCACAGAAAGAACACCACATATAGGCTGCCCTGTCCAGGGATTTTTCCTGACATGAACAGAAAAAAAAAGAAAAAAACCCTCTGGATCCTAGTTGTAACCTGTATTGTAACAAGGACCTAGAGCTTTTCCTGGTCAGGTGATCCTTCTGGCCCTAGCTGAAGGAGCTGTGGTGTTGGTGGGGGGGGTGTACTGGGAGGCTCGTCACTCGTAATCTTGGCTAAAAGCACCCCAGTCCTCCTGTACTGGTTCAGCTTCAGGTGTATACTGGTACTCTGACTGCTGGTTTTCTGCTGTGTACTTGTTTTCCGATGGGCTGATGAACATTGGGCTACTCGCTTTCTTCCCTCTGACACTGAAAAAAAATATTGAAATTGATTAGAACAAAGCCACTGAACATAGAAACAAAATCGTCAGGAACAGGTATTTTCTGCATATGTTAACTGCTGTATGGAATCAAAACAAACTATCTTGGCAAATAGTGGGGTATACACTGGTGTGCGCATGCAGTGGTTGTTGTGTTTCTACTGGCTCACTGGAGGTTGGAGAGAGAGAGAGAGAGAGAGGGATACATACTGGTTCTTATGTTTGGAGCCGCTGATGTGTGCCTGATACTGTTCCACAGAGTTCAGTTCGATGTTGCATACAGTACATGGGTAGCCCTTTACTGTGGAAGCTGGAGACACAGAAGGGACTAGTTGGCAAGGAACTCCATTTTAGACACATAAAACCTTCAAACAATGACCCAATACTGCATTGGCACACAATTGATTTGCCCGTACTGTCTGGCTCCTACTGTATATTACACTCCAGAGACACTTATTAACACTTGTTAGAAAGAATGGCCTCAACCATATGCAAAGTTCTAAACCATGGGCTTTTCCTTCCACAGGTTGGGTGTCCGTGGCTGTCTGGTCTTACCAAACATAAGTTTCAGGAGTTTATTTTATGCATGCTAACATACTGGTCATATATATGGCATAGCCGATTAATTAGGGCTGATTTCAAGTTTTCATAACAAATCGGTAATTGGCCTTTTTGGACGCTGATTATATTGCAATCCACGAGGACACTGTGTGGCACGAGGACACTGTGTGGCACGAGGACACTGTGTGGCACGAGGAAACAGACCACCTGTTACGTGAGTGCAGCATCAAAAGGACCGTGTGGCTGCAAGGAGCCAAGATAAGTTAACGCTAGCTAGAAACTTCTCATATAAAAAAACATTCACATAATCACTAGTTAACCTAGTAATATCATCAACTATGTGTAGTTAAGTAGCTTGTCCTGCGTTGCATATAATCAATGCGGTGCCTGTTATTTTATCACCGAATCACAGCCCACTTCAACTTCGCCAAATGGGTGATGATTTAACAAAAGCGCATTCGTAAAAAAAAGCAATCGTTTCACAAATGTCCCTAACCATAAACATCAACGCCTTTCTTAAAATCAACACACAGAAGTATATATTTTTAAACATGCATATTTAGTTAGAAGAAATGTATGTTAACAGACAATATAAACTAGGGAAATTGTGTCACTTCTCTTGCGTTCAGTGCAAACAGAGTCAGTGTATATGCAGCAGTTTGGGCCGTGTGTGAAGATCATAATTAAATTTGCCAGAATTTTACATAGTTATGACTTAACATTGAAGGTCGTGCAATGTAACAGTATTATTTATACTTTAGACTTAGGATTGCCACCCGTTCGATAAAATACGGAACAGTTGCGTATTTCAGTGAAAGAAAAAACATTTTGTTTTCAAAATTATAGTTTCCGGATTTGACCATATTAATGACCGAAGGCTCGTATTTCTGTGTTTATTATAATTAAGTCTCTGATTTGATAGAGCAGTCTGACTGAGCCGTGGTAGGCAGCAGCAGGCTCATAAGCATTCATTCAAACAGCACTTTACTGCATTTTGCCAGCAGCTCTTAGAAATGATTGAAGCACAGCGCTGTTTATGACTTCAAGCCTATCAACTCGCCAGATTTGCCTGGCAATACTAAAGTGCCTATAAGAACATCCAATAGTCAAAAGCTGTACGAATTATATTTATTTCACCTTTATTTAACCTGTTGATCCTACCCCCTACTTTTTCGAACATTCTGTTAAAAATCGCGCAAAATTTCAGCGCCCTGCTACTCATGCCAGGAATATAGTATATGCATATGATTAGTATGTGTGGATAGAAAACACAGACGTTTCTAAAACTGGTTAAATCACGGCTGTGACTATAACAGAACGTGCGTTTCATCGAAAAGCGCAGGAAAATTTGATCACTGAAAAATATATCAATGCGCCACTTGAATGTATTGTTGAATAGAAACCACATTACCTGGAGCCGCGGTTGCAATACCTACAGCTTCCACACGATGTCATCAGTCTTGTCATTTGCCTAGGATTTGTTTCTTGGTCAAACGGACAAGAGACAGCCCATTTCTTCCGTTCTCCGACCGGATATTTTGGTTGAGATTTATCCGGACATTATTTCAAGACGTACAGCTATAGAATATACATCGCCTCGTGACCAATTTGATCGATTATTAACGTTTACTAATACCTAAAGTTGCATTACAAAAGTATTTCGAAGTGTTTTGTGAAAGTTTATAGTCGTAAGAGGTTAACCAGGTAGGCTAGTTGAGAACAAGTTCTCATTTGCAACTGCGACCTGGCCAAGATAAAGCAAAGCAGTTTGACACATACAGAGTTACACATAGAATAAACAAACACGCAATCAATAATACACCTGCATTGCTTCTACACCTGCATTGCTTGCTGTTTGGGGTTTTAGGCTGGGTTTCTGTACAGCACTTTGAGATATCAGCTGATGTACGAAGGGCTATATAAATAAATGTGATTTGATTTGATTTAATACAGTAGAACAATCTATATACAGCATGTGCAAATGAGGTAGGATAAGAGAGGTAAGGCAATAAATAGGCCATGTGGCAAAGTAATTACAATATAGCAATTAAACACTGGAATGGTAGGATGTGCAGAAGATGAATGTGCAAGTAGAGACACTGGGGTGCAAAGGAGCAAGATAAATAAACACAGTATGGGGATGAGGTAGATTTAGTGGTGGAGGTAAGAGTCTCCAGCTTCAGAGATTTTTGCAGTTCGTTCCAGTCATTGGCAGCAGAGAACTGGAAGGAGAGGCGGCCAAAGGAAAAATTGGTTTTGGGAGTGACCAGCGAGATATACCTGCTGGAGCGCGTGCTATGGGTGGGTGCTGCTATGGTGACCAGTGAGCTGAGATAAGGCGGGGCTTTACCTAGAAGAGACTTGAAAATGACCTGGAGCCAGTGGGTTTGGCGACGAATATGAAGCAAGGGCCAGCCAACGAGATCATACAGGTTGCAGTGGTGGGTAGTATATGGGGCTTTGGTGACAAAGTGGATGGCACTGACAGACTGCATACAATTTGTTGAGTAGAGTGTTGGAGGCTATTTTGTAAAAGACATCGCCGAAGTCAATGATCCGTAGGATGGTCAAATACAAAATGGTATAGAGAGAAATAGTCGACGCGTCATGATTCCTATAATAACTACAACCTAAAACTTCTTAACTGGGAATATTGAACCACCAGCTTTCATATGTTCTCATGTTCTGAGCAAGGAACTTAAAAAGTTAGCTTTTTAACATTTTTTACACGGCACATATTGCACTTTTACTTTCTTCTCAAACACTGTGTTTTTGCATTATTTAAACCAAATTTAAATAATAAAATGTTAGTGTTCATTCAGTATTGCTGTAATTGCCATTATTACAAATATATATAACAATTGGCGGATTAATCACTATCAGCTTTTTTTTGGTCCTCCAATATTTCGGTATCGGTGTTAAAATCAGTCGGTCGACCTCCAATTAATATACACTGCTCAAAAAAACAAAGGGAACAATAAAAACACATCCTAGATCTGAATGAATGAAATATTCTTATTAAATACTTTTTTCTTTACATAGTTGAATGTGCTGACATCAAAATCACAAAAATGATCAATGGAAATCAAATTTATCAACCCATGGAGGTATGGATTTGGAGTCACACTCAAAATTAAAGTGGAAAACCACACTACAGTCTGATCCAACTTTGATGTAATGTCCTTAAAACAAGTCAAAATGAGGCTCAGTAGTGTGTGTGGCCTCCACGTGCCTGTATGACCTCCCTACAACGCCTGGGCATGCTCCTGATGAGGTGGCGGATGGTCTCCTGAGGGATCTCCTCCCAGACCTGGACTAAAGCATCCGCCAACTCCTGGACAGTCTGTGGTGCAATGTGGCGTTGGTGGATGGAGCGAGACATGATGTCCCAGATGTGCTCAATTGGATTCAGGTCTGGGGAACGGGCAGGTCAGTCCATAGCATCAATGCCTTCCTCTTGCAGGAACTGCTGACACACTCCAGCCACATGAGGTCTAGCATTGTCTTGCATTAGGAGGAACCCAGGGCCAACCGCACCAGCATATGGTCTCACAAGGGGTCTGAGGATCTCATCTCGGTACCTAATGGCAGTCAGGCTACCTCTGGCGAGCACATGGAGGGCTGTGTGGCCCCCCAAAGAATTGCCACCCCACACCATGACAGACCCACCGCCAAACCGGTCATGCTGGAGGATGTTGCAGGCAGCAAAACGTTCTCCACAGCGTCTCCAGACTGTCACATGTGCTGTGTGAACCTGCTTTCATCTGTGAAGAGCACAGGGCGCCAGCGGCGAATTTGCCAATCTTGGTGTTCTCTGGCAAATGCCTAACGTCCTGCACGGTGTTGGGCTGTAAGCACCTGTGGATGTCGGGTCCTCATACCACCCTCATGGAGTCCGTTTCTGACTGTTTGAACAGACACATGCACATTTGTGTCCTGCTGGAGGTCATTTTGCAGGGCTCTGGCAGTGCTCCTCCTGCTCCTCCTTGCACAAAGGCGGAGGTAGCGGTCCTGCTGCCCTCCTACGACGGCCTCCACGTCTCCTGGTGTACTGGCCTGTCTCCTGGTAGCGCCTCCATGCTCTGGACACTACGCTGACAGAAACAGCAAACATTCTTGCCACAGCTCGCATTGATGTACCATCCTGGATGTGCTGCACTACCTGAGCCACTTGTGTGGGTTGTAGACTCCGTCTCATGCTACCACTAGTGTGAAAGCACCGCCAACATTCAAGTGACCCAAACATCAGCCAGGAAGCATAGGAACTCAGAAGTGGTCTGTGGTCACCACCTACAGAACCACTCCTTTATTGGGAGTGTCTTGCTAATTGCCTATAATTTCCACCTGTTGTCTATTCCATTTGCACAACAGCATGTGAAATGTATTGTAAATCAGTGTTGTTTCCTAAATGGACAGTTTGATTTCACAGAAGTGTGATTGACTTGAGTTACATTGTGTTATTTAAGTGTTCCCTTTATTTTTTTGAGCAGTGTATATTTTTGGCTCTTCAGAGAAATTGCTGACATATTTGTAACCATTGGCTATATTATTCCTGAGGAAGTGGGAACTCAAAACACTTAGCTAACTGTAAATATGATATTGTTGCTATATAAACCATGTAGGCTTATTGATTAATCAGTAAATGTAGGCTAATATCCTACCAAAACCTTTCAGCGTTTGGACTAGGCCACTTGATGTAGTGCTAGTCACTGCAATTGGTGCGCTTTGCTCCACAAGAGAATCAAAACCATACTACAGCTTACTCCGGTTGTAAAGTGGTGCAATTAACTAAATATTAAGAGGTGAGAAATAAATTATAGTTGTGTTGAAAACTGTCTCTCCCGCAATTGCATTTTGAGCAATGTCAAATGCTTCTGCTTCTCATAACGCATTTCTCTCTCCTCCATGCACAGTGGGGAGAGAGAGTGGCTCACTCACAGCAGCAGACAGCAAAACAGAGACCTGCAGATACATTCACAGCAGGAATCAACAATGCATAGGCTATTCCTCAACCCAAAATTAGAAAGGTGTTCATAATGTTTGGTATATTCTGTGTATATAAATATTTCCATCTCGACTCCACCCATTTTTATAGTCTTCCTAAGGAGAACTCCTCTAGGCTTACAAAAAAAAACTACCTGGTGCAGTGGATGGCCCATAGGTCTCCATAAGCTTCTGCTGGGTCAGCTGTTTTTTATGCTTCTTGCCTTCGTAGTGCTGCTTGGCCATGAGGGGGTTGTTGAACGAGGCATGGCAGATGGAACAGAAGTTGCCCTGGTCGTCCTCGGCCGGGCCTGACGATGCCACATTGCTAGCCTCCTCTGACTGAGCCTCCTTCTTCTTCTTCTTCTTTTTCACCACTGGGGCCACAGCCTGAGGTAGTGCTACTGGGGAGGTAGGAGGCAGGATATGAAATGTTCATCAGATAGGAAAGGGGGGTTTAAGTTATATTTTTACACATTTGACAAATACAGGTATGCGACAGAGGAATAACACAGAATGAGGAGAAAAATAAAATGCATGCAGATGGGGTGGAAAATTTAAAACAGGCTTTTCTCATATATGGCCATAAGTGTAGATGGCCCATTACCTGGGGTCTGGTTGCCAAAGGTCTTCAGTCTCAGGTTCTTGGTGTGCACCTTGCCCTGGTAGTGGGACTCAGCCACCACCGGAGAGGAGAATGTCATGTTACATATATGACAGGCTTTGGAGCGGTCCGTCTCGCCATTACTGCTGGCCTGGAGATGGGTGGGATACAGCAAAGTACAACAACAGAGGACACAAAAAGGTTAAGGGCGCTCGATCCATGAACGCTGTCTATTTATACAGGGCAGGGCTGGATAAAACCTTTTCTAGCTGGTCCCATCTGGCTCAGTTGGTAGAGCATGGCGCTTGCAACGCCAGGGATGTGGGTTTGATTCCCATGGGGAACCAGTAGGAAAATGAATGCACTCACTACTGTAAGTCGCTCTGGATAAGAGTGTCTGCTCAATTACAAAAAAAATAATAATCTAAATGTCTAGCTGAGAAATAAACTTACACTGTCTCCCGAAGGCGACTTGAACCTTTTGATGGTGGGCTCCTCTTCTTTGTGGATGCTCATGTAGCGTCTCACTTTGTTGGCATGCTTTTTGCTCTGAAAAGAATGACCGAATGTAAGAATGAAAACATCAGATGCTGCTCTGTATAGTGGTCAAGAAGATGACCGTGAATAAATATCAAACTCAAGTGGGATCACCGACCTGATAATGTGCAAGTTTCTGGGAGTCAGAATTCAGGACAGCACTGCAGATTTTGCACAGGGCATCAGAAAACAGGTCACCATTCTCCTTTATCATTTTGTTGACTGAAAAATAATGTCAGCATTGCTTTAAAAAAAAGAAGACATCAAATATCTGTATATATATTCATCCATCTGTGGTATCACTATGATGCTCTTCAGCCTTTGATGAAGCACTCACAGCTAAGTTAAAAGGCCCAGTGCAGTCAAAAAAGCGATTTCTCTGTTATATACATTTCACACGGAGGTTGGAATAATAACTGAACATGATAATGCACTTTTAGTGAAAGAGCTGTTTGAAAAGACCACCTGACATTTCTGCCTGTTTGGTAGGAGGGGGTTTTGCCCTTCCATGGTGACGTCACCCGTACCAAACCGGTCACGCGCCTATTGATTTTGTCCGCGCACACCACACGCAGGTTGAAATATCAAAACAAACTCAACCAATTATATTAATTTGGGAACAGGTCAAAAAGCATTAAACATTTATGGCAATTTAGCAAGATGGCTTCCAGTTGCTAGCTAATTTGGCCTATTTAGCTAGCTAGCTTGCTGTTGCTAGCTAATTTGTTCTGGGATATAAACATTGAGTTGTTATTTTACCTGAAACGTACAAGCTCCTCTACTCGTACAATTAATCCACACATAAAACGGTCAACCTTATCGTTTCTAGTCAGCTATCCTTCATGCTTTTTCTTCTTTGGACTTTATAGGGCGATTGTCATTTTACTTTTATAGTTACCACGATGACTGACCAAACTCAGTTAATCTTTCATTCACCCATGTAGGTATAACCAATGAGAAGATGGCATGTGGGTATCTGCTTCTATAAACAGTGAGGAGTGGGAGAGGCAGGACTTGCACCATGTTAAGCGTCACAAATATAACCGATTTCTATTTTAGCGCTTGGGAACGCAGACGCAAAATAATTGAATTACATGTGTTTGAATGTATTTTGCAACGCTCACGCACGCAAGCGGTGTGGTCAGCATGTAATAATAAATAAAGAGAAGTCCAAACCTCTGCCAATAGCATAGCCCCCCTCCCCTCCGTTCTGCCTGACAAATTGCTCAGAAACGGTTTCCTTTTAACCATTTTAATTGAAAGAATATCATAGTAAGGTATTAAGTTGTTACCCAGATTTTTTTTTGAGAGATAACAGCTGCAATGGACCTTTCAATTAGAGTACTGCTTTATGCGTGGTTGTTGTTATAACGTTAACTAGCTTAGTGGTACTAACGTTACTGCACTAGCTACCGATTTGGCCAATTTACTTCAGACACAGAAATAAAGACTAAAAGTATATACAAATCAATGCCGTCCTTCGTAAGGCCAAGGTGGATTTGAAAATAGCTAGCTGCTAGGTAACATTACTCCTTCACTGATGCATTGCATCGACCTTGGAACTTGCTGCTCAAATGGCTAATAGCTAGCTAGAATAGTGCAGATGTAGGTATTGCTAGCGTGGATTGTTTATGCTCTGTTCACACGGGCTAAGGCGGTAGCCCTTGGTTTTGGATATAATAAATAATGCATACTAAACCAAAGTGGATATCCATTATATTGCGCGAAGTAAAACATCATCTTACCCTCCGCCACCCCTGAAGGTAAATATGGAAAATCTCCATTTGGTTCCTCGAGCGCCATGTTTTCTGTCGTGTCAGCAGCAGCGGGCACATGCGTAATCGTGACGACACCAAAGAGCAAGCTTTCAAGACAACTGGAAATCGGGAATAACGAGGTAAAATCATGACGTCAGTGATCTTCAGGACGGAAAGTCTGAGCTTTAGGTTTAGAAAGAGGTTAGAGTTCCCCGATTTGGAATTCCGAGTTGGATGACGGTTCAAAACTACTTTTCCCAGTCGGAGCTCGTTTTTATCTCCGAGTTCCCAGTTGTCTTAAATGCACTGAGGTCGGAGATTGCCGAGTTCCCAGTTGCTTTGTATGAATAAAAATGCACAAATAAATAATTGCATTAATGAATGAATGCACACAAATGCATCAATACATAACTAAATTGATGAATCCACACATAGATAAATAATTAATTAAAAATGTAATCCCACTTTAATTTATTAATTTCTATTATTTTTTTCATTAATTTATTTTGTATTTCTTCCTGCAATATGATGAGGGGTGTCAAGCAAATTTATGTGGGTGTTATCTAACACCTTTGGTTGATCAATGCCACAGCGATTTGAGTGATTGCATGATAACGAATAACATCAAGACGAAGCAGCTGCATTATCAGTGGGATGCACTGTTGCGCGGCGTCCCTTGAGAAAGCAAGAACAAGATGTCAGATGTGCAGTATTATCATAAGGAGACGTATACTTGGAATACGGAGGAGGAATGGAGGGAAAAGAGAAGCAGAGGTCTAAGAGAGAGAGAGGGAGGAAGATGGTGAGCTTAAGTCGGTTCAAAATGGCAGAAAAAAGGGAGATGGTTTGTTGAAGAAGAACGGTAGAAAGTGTAAACAGAGTGAGCTGAAGACAGGAGGAGAAATGGAAATTAATGAGGGCGAAGTATCGGACGTGGTAGGTGTGGTGAAGTTCTTGGAGGGGCAGGATAAAGATGAGTCTGTGACATTAGGAGTGAAGTTTTTGGGAAAAGTGGACCGTTGTCTTTTGGCTGATCCATTTGTGGTTTTAGGGTGGGTGAAAACAGAGTTGGGTACTGTGGAATCCGTGAGGGTAACCAGAAGTGGTCTTTACATTTACATTTAAGTCATTTAGCAGACGCTCTTATCCAGAGCGACTTACAAATTGGTGCATTCACCTTATGACATCCAGTGGAACAGTCACTTTACAATAGTGCATCTAAATCTTAAAAGGGGGGGGAGAAGGATTACTTATCCTATCCTAGGTATTCCTTAAAGAGGTGGGGTTTCAGGTGTCTCCGGAAGGTGGTGATTGACTCCGCTGTCCTGTGATAATTGTTTGTGTTTCTGCTGGTCAGAGGGAGAAGACGCTCTGCGTTAAACGAATGGGGGCTAGAAATGTGAATTGTTTCGCTCTCAAGAAAAGGATGCAATTGAAAGGAGTGATTACTGGGGTAGCAGTAAATGTAAAAGTTGACCTGGTCCTTCTGTAGCTCAGTTGGTAGAGCATGGTAGAGCATGGCGCTTGTAACGCCAGGGTAGTGGGTTCGATCCCCGGGACCACCCATACGTAGAATGTATGCACACATGACTGTAAGTCGCTTTGGATAAAAGCGTCTGCTAAATGGCATATATTATTATTATTTATTATTATTGACCAACTGATGGGGCAGATTCCTGGGACTTGTGATGCTCGTTATTTGGTGCAACGCAGACAGGGTAACAGAAGAGTCATTGTCTGTTCTTTTGAGTTTTGAAGTTGAGTCTTTGCCCGACAAAGTGATGTTTGGATATATACAAGTTATCCTGTACGAGCTTTTGTACCAAATACATTACATTGTTACAGGTGTCAAGCTTATGGGCATATGGCAGCAGTGTGTAGGAGGGAGGTTCCTAGGTGTGAGAAGTGTGCAGAAGGGCATGAGACAAAGGAATGTGTAGCATTGGGGAAAGTAGTGGTATGTGTTGATTGTAGGGGTATGGGCTGGGGATCATGCAAGAGAAGCAGATTGAGATTTAGATCGCTTAACAAGAGCTCTGTCCGTGGTGCTGAATGCACTGTACTTTCCCCTCTGTGTTTAATAATGAAAATACCTACCAAAAGGAGAACATGGATGTGGTTTATTTCTGTGCATGTTAAAACAATAAAAATAAGTAGCATATCTGGACATGATTTACTATAGATATCTGTCAACATATTCATACACATGATGTATAATCCTGTAATATGATTCTGGCCCGGGATGGCAAAAATATATTCTGTGGCCCTCCATGGAAAATAATTGCCCAGGCCTGCTCTAGCTTAAAATGGGTATGCACAAAACACAAGAAACAGAGAGAGCTCAACATTACATTTAAACTACTCAATCAGTGAAGTCTCTGATGGGCCTTGACTAGAGCAATGAAGTCAGGTATAGTTTCTGACATCGCTATGTGCAGGATTGCTGAGTGGTGAGTCAGTAAGAGATGATCTGTACCTTGACTTGTTATATTTCATCACTGAAAATGTCTTCACATACGTAGGTTGACCCAAACATTACAAACATCTTCTGAGCATGTCTCCTAATCGTTGGAAAGTTTTGTTCATCGAGAGATGCATAGAACCTTTTCAGTGACATTGTTTTGAATAGTTCTCTAATCACTGCTTCTATCTGATGATCGATAAGCTCAAGTTGCAGGTCAGTGGGAGCATGATCCACATTGAAGGTGAAAGGAGAGGAAACCAACAGCATGTCATTTTCCAACACTTTTAACTCTTCAAAACTATGAGAACTCACTGTTTGAAGCACACAGCAGCGATGTACACTTCTCCTGCTGATCATCTGATAGGGAACTAGTAGTGTCAGAAGGTGGGTGAGATTGTTGGCCTCTATTTGGCGGGTCAAGAGGAGTAATTTTCCCTATAGGGTTTGACAAGGCTGTACATCTGATATGCAAAAGGCCCTTCCCTTGTAGTTTGGAATTCAGTTAATTCATGAGGGCCATGATATCGATGGTGAAGGCAAAATCAGCCAACCATTCTTTATCTTGCAGTTGAGGAATATCCACATATTTTCATTTCATTTGCAAAAACTCATCTATCTCCGACTTCAGGTCCCACACCCTTTTAAGCAATTTCCCCAAACTCAGCCATCTCACGTTTGTGTGGTAGGGGAGATCTGCATGACCCGACTCTCTCTTCCAACAGTGAGAAAAACTGCCTGTGGTTTGAAGATTTAGCGGCTGTATCCACAACATGGCTCATTTTCAGAACACATTCACAGAGCATCTCCTGATGAATAATGCAATGCAGGAAAATAATTTTCTGATCTGGGTTCAGCTCAGCTACTTGATCTTGTATCCTTTTCAAAATGCCAACGCTTTTTCCTGTCAAGTTTGGGCACCCATCAGTGGTCACTAAATAACTTTTCAAAACTCAGTCCCAGCTTTTCCACACATTTATTAACCTCCTCCAATAAAATCTTTCCCTGTGGTTGTGGTCTTCATTGACTGCACTGAAGCAAGCTCCTCTGTAATTTCAAAGTCTGGGGTTATGCCCCGTAAGAATATCAACAACTGCACCGTGTCACGTACATCACTGCTCTCATCCAGGGCCATGGGGAAATAGGTGAAATACTTTACCGTGTCTTTCAACTGTTGTTCCATATTGTCTGCGATGTCCTCAACACGGCGTGTCACTGTTTGTCGTGACAGGGAAACATTTTCAAACATCTCTTTCTTGTCGGGGCAAAGTATTGCTTGCAGAGTCAATTAAACATTCTTTAATGAATTCGCCCTCAGCGAATAGATTGCTATGTTTAGCAATTTTGTGGACAGTACATAGCTATCTATCACAATTCTACTTTTGAAACTGAGAAAATAACTGTTTCGATGCACTTGCTCTCTGCTCAGACGACATATTCCTATATTTCTCTGCATGCTTCGGCAGGAAGTGTTGGGACAAGTTGTAGTCTTTCAAGACAGTGATGCTCTCTTTGCACACGAAGCACACAGCTTTCCCTGATACCTCAATAAAGATATGTTTCGATGTCCACTCTTGTTGGAACAGCCTACATTCATTGTCTACTTTCCTTTTCCATAAACTCATTTTCTGCAAAAATCAAATGAAATGTTTTTTTGTCACATACATATGGTTAGCAGGTGTTAATGCGAGTGTAGCGGAATGATTGTGCTTCTACTTCCGAGAGTGCAGTAATATCTAACAAGTAATTAAACAATTTTCCAACAACTACCTAATACACACAAATCTAAAGGGGTGAATGAGAATATGTACCTATAAATATATGGATGAGCGATGGCCGGGCAGCATAGGCAAGATGCAATAGAAGGTATAAAATACAGTATATACATATGATGAGTAATATAAGATATGTAAACATTATTAAAGTGGCATTGTTTAAAGTGACTAGTGATCCATTTATTAAAAAGTGTTCAGTGATTGGGTCTCAATGTAGGCAGCAGCCTCTCTTGAGTTAGTGATAGCTATTTAACAGTCTGATGGCCTTGAGATAGAAGCTGTTCTTCAGTCTCTCGGTCCCAGCTTTGATAAACCTGTACTGACCTTGCCTTCTGGATGGTAGCGGTGTGAGCAGGCAGTGGCTCGGGTGGTTGTTGTCCTTGATGATCTTTTTGGCCTTCCTATGACATCGGGTGCTGTATATGTCATGGAGGGCAGGTAGTTTGCCCCCAGTGATACGTTGTGCAGACCGCACCACCCTCTGGAGAGCCTTGCGGTTGAGGGCGGTGCAGGTGCCGTACCAGGCTGTGATACAGCCCGACAGGATGATCTCGATTGTGCATCTGTAAAGGTTTGTCAGGGTTTTGGGTGACAAGCAACATTTCTTCAGCCTCCTGAGGTTGAAGAGGCGCTGTTGCACCTTCTTCACCACACTGTCTGTGTGGGTGGACCATTTCAGTTTGTCTGTGATGTGTACGCCGAGGAACTTAACAGTTTCCACCTCCTCCACTACTGTCCCGTCTGTGGATGGGTGGATGTTCCCTCTGCTGTTTCCTGAAGTTCACGATCGTCTCCTTTGTTTTGTTAACGTTGAGTGAGAGGTTGTTTTCCTGACACCACACTCTGAGTACCCTCACCTCCTCCCTGTAGGCTGTCTCGTTGTTGTTGGTAATCAAGCCCACTACTGTTGTTTCGTCTGCAAACTTGATGGTTAAGTTGGAGGCGTGCATGGTCACGCAGTCGTGGGTGAACAGGCAGCACAGGAGGGTCTGAGCACGCACCCTTGTGGGGCCCCAGTGTTGAGGGTCAACGAAGTGGAGATGTTGTTTCCTACCTTCAACACCTGGGGGCGGCCCGTCAAAGTCCAGGACCCAATTACACAGTGCGGGGTTGAGACCCAGGGCCTTCAGCTAGATGATGAGCTTGGAGGGAACTATGGTGTTGAATGCTGAGCTGAAGTCAATTAATTCTTACATAGGTATTCCTCTTGTCCAGATGGGATAGGGCAGTGTGAAATGTGATGGCGATTGCATCGTCTGTGGACCTGTTGGAGGGGTATGCAAACTGAAGTGGGTCTAGTGTGACCAGTAAGGTGGAGGTGATATGATCCTTGACTAGTCTCTCAAAGCACTTCATGACAGAAGTGAGTGCTATGGGGCGGTAGTAATTTAGTTCAGTTATCTTTGCCTTCTTGGGTACAGGAACATTGGTGGCCATCTTGAAGCATGTGGGGACAGCAGACTCAGCCAGCTGGTCTGCGCATGCTCTGAGGACACGGCTAGGGATGCCGTCTAGGACAGCAGCCTTGCGAGGGTTAACACGTTTAAATGTTTTACTCACGTCGGCCACGGAGAAGGGGGGGGGCAGTCCTTGTTAGCGGGCCGGTACTGTATTATCCTCAAAGTGGGTGTTTAGTTTGTCTGGAAGCGTGACGTCGGTGTCCGTGACGTAACTGCTTTTCTTTTTGTAGTCCGTGATTTCCTATAGACTCTGCCACATACAGTTGAAGTCGAAAGTTTACATACATTTGGGTTGGAGTCATTAAAACTCGTTTTTCAACCACTCCACAAATTTCTTGTTAACAACTAGAGTTTTTGGCAAGTTGGTTAGGACATCTACTTTGTGAATGACACGTAATTTTTCCAACAATTGCTTACAGACAGATTATTTAACTTATGTATCACAATTCCAGTGGGTCAGAAGTTTACATACACTAAGTTGCCTGTGCTTTTAATCAGCTTGGAAAATTTCTGAAAATGTCATGACTTTAGAAGCTTCTGATAAATGATGTCAATTAACTTGAGTCAATTGGTGGTGTACCTGTATGTATTTCAAGGCCTACATTCAAACTCAGTGCCTCTTTGCTTGACATCATGGAAAAATCAAAAGAAATCAGCCAAAACCCCAGAAAGAAAATTGTAGACCTCCACAAGTCTGGTTCTGTCTCCTAGAGATGAACGTACTTTGTTGCGAAACGTGCAAATCAATCCCAGAACAACAGCAAAGGATCTTGTGAAGATGCTGGACGAAACAGGTACAAAAGTATCTTTATCCACAACCAAATGAGTCCAATATCGACATCACCTGAAAGGCCGCTCAGCAAGGAATAAGCCACTGCTCCAAAACCGCCATAAAAATGCAGACTACGGTTTGCAACTGCACATGGGGACAACGATCGTACTTTTTTGAGAAATGTCCTAAGGTGTATGTAAACTTCCGACTTCAACTGTATATCCCAGACAGGATTGAACGGGACAAGTAGACAAAGTGAATAGAAGTCCGTGATTGCATCCCTAACAGTTTGTATGAATGACTGGCTACATACAATACATGTTGCTAGAATGGCTGAGAGAGAGTTGCTGTACTCTCTGGTAAGGCCCTTGCGTCCAGTATCACTGAAGGCCGCAGTATTCAGTCAGTCAGTGTAACTATCCAAGTACACGTCACCGCATGCAGTGGCCTGATGACAAATACATTATGCACCTGTAAGTCACCAAAACCATGTTAACATTTACTAAACATGTTAAACAATGCAACCCTTTTGTTAAGTGTCATTGATATGGAAATTCACACACTGAATTCAGTTCATAAGCATTGACAAATCGGGGAAGGCAATCCTGGCACTTCATGTTTTTAATTTAACCAACCTGGAAGACGAGGTGTATTGAATTTACGCAATTACTGAACTGATCAATTATCTCAGTTGGTCAGGGCTGCATTCAGTATATAAAAACATGATAGCAGTACTGTACAGAACGACCAGTTGAAAAACGGGGAAGGGTTGGGTTGTGGGTTCAAAATGCTCCATAGCCCTTTAAATACGTCACTCCTTGCGTCAAGCCACACCTCGGCACACACCGAACAGAGCAAACATATCTCAGACTGTTTAAGAACGTTTTGGGAAAGTGTTGTTCAGCACAAACCGTTGTGCAATGTAGAAAACGTTCAAGCGAACTGAACGCACCCCTGGTTTAGGGCCTAGTTGGAACAAAATTCTGCAATAACTGCGGGACTCCAGGGTCAGGGTTGCCTACTGTTAAGTGAATGCTGTGCAAAGTATTGGGCAACAGCTTTCTTCCAGGGCCCATATTCACAAAGCGTCTCAGAATAGGGAGTGATCTACGATAAACTCCCCCTTGTCAATGTAATTGTGAAAGTAAAATGGATCCTAAAATCAGTACTCCTACTCTGAAGTTCTGTGTGAATCGCTAGCCTATCAGCAATGCCACTCTACCTGAAATGCAGCAAAAACATAAGAATTAGCTAAGTCAGTCAATTACTTGGCTAACTACACTGAACAAAAATAATCGCAACATACAACAAATTCAAAGATTTGACTGACTTACAGTTTGAGGAAATAAGTCAATTGAAATACATTTATATCTATGGATTTTACATGACTGGAATACAGATGCATCTGTTGTTCATAAATACATAAAAACACATGGGCCTCAGGATCTCATCACTGTATTTTTGTTCATTCAAATTGACATAGATTAAATGCAGTTGTGTTTGTTGTCTGTAGCTTATGCCTGCCCATACCATAACCCCACAATGGGGCACTCTGTTCACAACGTTGACAGCAGCAAACACCTCACATGGTCTGTGGTTGTGAAGCCGGTTGAACGTCCTGCCAAATTCTCTGAAACAACATTGGAGGTGACTTATGGTAGAGAAATTAACAGTAAATTATCTGGCAACACCTCTGGTGGACATTCCTGCAGTCAGCATACCAATTGCACACTCCCTCAATATTTGAGACATCTGTGGCATTGTGTTGTGTGACAGAATTGCACATTTTAGAGTGGCCTTTTATTGTTCCCAGCACAAGGTGCATCTGCATAATGATCATGTTGTTTAATCAGCTTTTTGATATCCACACATGTCAGGTGGATGGATTATCTTGGCAAAGGAGAAATGCTCACTAACAGGATGTAAACAAATTTGTGCACAAAATTTCAGATAAAAGCGTTTTGTGCTTATGAAACATTTCTGGGATCTTTTATTTCAGCTCTTGAAACATGGGCCAAACACTTTACATGTTGCGTTTATATTTTTGTTCAGTGTAGGTAATGAAACACTCATGTAAAATGTGCACAAGCCTAATATTCCAAATTATATGGTAACAGTCTAGTTGCAGTGAAATGAGGAAGGGCATTTTTCTTGACAAATTTCAATCACCAATAAACAGGCAGGGGAACAAAGTAGTTTGTAAAAATGGTTGAATACTCAGTAACTAGTTACTCTTTAAAATATAGCTACGAATTACATAGCTAGTTCGTTTGTACAGTAGCTAAACTGAACTCTGACGGTTGAGTAAACTAAACGTTAGCTAGCTTTACCCCAGCAGCTGTCTGGCTAGTAATGGCATTTTTATCAGCTTTATCAATCAGATGAATAGCTATAAAATATATTCATACATCTGTCCCCCTTGTAGCAGCTTGCTGACCCAAGTTTGATGCATGCCTCCACATGGAAAAGCATGTAATCTGGAGTTGTGTTTTCAGCAGAGTTTAGCCAAAACAGTAAAAAGTCCTGCATTTAAACTGATGCAAACGGATACAAATAGTGGAATCATGCCAAATTTGGACTACATAATGCTTAACAAGTTTGTAATATTATATTAATTCAACAAAAGACAACAATTAGTTAATTTGACAAAAAGGACAAGTCAGTTAAATTGCACTGTGGATGCATTAGACTTCATAATTGCATTGGGGGGATACTTATATTTCACTGTACAGCCTTACTTATGGATCTTGTGTCCATGATATGGGGTAACAGCCAACTCAGTGACACCCACAGAACACACCTGTGAAGAATTCACACAAATATGAGCATTTTAGCTCTTTTTGCAGGATTTTGACTGGGAAATCACCTCCCCAGTCAGTCGATTGTGAAATGAGCCACATTATCCCACCAGTCAACCTACTATTTGTATTGAACTTTCATATTGCAATGTAGTCTTGGCTAGGGATCTTGAGTCCATGAAATGGGGTATCAGCCAGTGGTGTAGTGCAATTTTCTTTAGGTGAGGGAGTGCACATTATCTAATATCGAAGTGTGTACTGACAGGTATAGCCTATTGAATATCATTGTACATTAAGCCTATGCATAAAATGCATCCTCCAATTGCAATGTCTTCTACCTAGGCCCACACTGTCAAATGTTTTTCTATTTTTTGAATTACTGTTCCGCAGGCAAATTAAGGCAGATGGCATTAAACTATTAGCTTTTCTTGTAGGCCTATTTTGTTGAAATCCAAGCTTAACCTGCCTGGTTGCACGCACTGTTACATTTGGGCTGCATGAGGAAATAAATGTGACTATTCATCTTCAGATAAGAAATGACATGTTTTTGGTGTAATACAGGCCTACTATGCTACAGTAGTCTTAATACTGTTATTTGTTTCTGTTAAATACACTATCATTGTGATCTTGTGTCTCACTGCTTTGCTTTATCTTGGCCAGGTCGAAGTTGTAAACTTGTTCTGAACTAGCCTACCTGGTTAAATAAAGGTGAAGTAATAAAATAAAAAATTCACAGTCGCCTCTGAACAGTTGATGTTGAGATGGCTCTGTTACCTGAACTCTGAAGAATTTATTTGGGCTGCAATTTGAGGCCAGTAACTCTAATGAACTTATCCTCTGCAGCAGAGGTAACTCTGGGTCTCCCTTTCCTGTGCCGGACCTCATGAGAGCCAGTTTCATCATAGCGCTTGATGGTTTTTGTGACTGCACTTGAAGAAATGTTCAAAGTTCTTGAAATGTTCCGGATTGACTGACCTTCATGTCATAAAGTAATGATGGACTGTTGTTTCTCTTTGCTTATTTGAGCTGTTCTTGCCATAATATGGACTTGGTTCTTAACCAAATAGGGCTATCTTCTGTATACCACCCCTAACTTGTCACAACACAACTGATTGTCTCAAACAATTTAAGATGGAAATAAATTCCAGAAATTAACTTTAACAAGGCACACCTGTTAATTGAAATGCATTCGAGGTGACTACTTCATGAAGCTGGTTGAGAGAATGCTAAGTGTGCAAAGCTGTCATCAAGGCAAAGGGTGGTTACATTCTCTCATATAAAATATATTAGGATTTGTTTAATAATTTTTTGGTTACTACATGATTCCATAGTTTTGATGTCTTCACTAGTATTCTACAATGTAGAAAATAGTAAAAAATAAAGCAAAACCCTGGAATGAGCAGGTGTGTCCAAACTTGACTGTTACTGTACCTATAGGCTGCTATAGCCTACATATTCATGCCATCATTTTCCTTGAATTTTTGTTGTAATTAAATAGAATATTTCAGAATGAATTTTACAGAAATATTTTTACCAGCTCAGTGTATTCTGAAATTGAAAAAAAAGTTGAGGGAGCACTACAGCAGCTCAAAATCCCTGGTATCAGCCTACTCAGTGACACCCACAGAGCACAACTGAAGAGTGTACACACATATTAGCATCATAGCTCTAATTGCAGGACTTTGACTGTGTCAATCACTTCACTATTCAGCCTATTGACTGGTGAGCTAATGTGGCTTATTTCACAGTGGTGTCAAAGTCTTGCAATAAGAGCTACGACCTTAATATTTGTGTAAACTCTCTTCTGTGGGTTTCACTGAGTATGCTGATACCTATGGATCTTGGGTCCATGAAATAGGCTAAGGCTGTACATGGCAATATAAAATGTCCAATACACACAATAGACTGACTGGTGAGGTGATTTTCCACAGTCAAAGTCCTGCAATATGAGCTACACCGCTCATATTTGTGTAAACTCCTCACAGTTGTGTTCTGCTGGTGGCGCTGCTAAAACGTTATGACATTATTTTGATAGGGTAGTTTTACACAGCTTGCTGTAGTTTCATTTGTGAACGGTTCTCTAGTGTTGTAAGATCGCTTACCTTGCTTACTCTAACGTTACCTGTTTGAAATGTGCATTCCAAAGAGAGCACATCACATTTCACCCCTCCATCAAAAAGTTCGCCCTGCTTTGAGTCACGTGGTTTAAGAAAATGGCTTCTTGAAACGAATTTTGTCAAATGTGTTGCTAAAAGTTGAAATTATAGCTACCTAAAACTGAATACGAGTGTTAATATTAGACTGAAGGATTTGTAACTTCAATCTCAGAAATCGTTATGCATAAGTAACCGTTCTACTTTATTTTTTTTCATGATTCTCAGGAAGATGGGTGTGCAGCAGATCTCAACTGTCGTAACATAAGATAGCTAGCTACTGTAAGCTAACAGACATCTGTCTCGATTTAAGCACCAAAGTCAACCGAACAACATGCCTCCTCGGAAAAAGCGAGAGAACAGAGGCACGGATGATTGTCCCAGGAAACGACGACGAGCTCAGGAAGAGGGCAATGTCGTCATCTCAGACAGAGACGAGGTAACCAGCTGAACTAACGTTACTGTATTTAGCTAGCTGGTAGCACACTAAATTGCTAGCAAACTATCTTCCCACACTGGACGCAGAACGACCGAGATAGCTATATTTCGGTGTAAATGGACCTTTCATTAAATCTTAGCTAGAATACAAAGACTGTATGGTATAATTGATAACTGTCGTCCTTCAAGCTATTTGTATTTGGATCTCTAAGCTAGGTATCCAGGCTTGAATAATAATATTATACAAACCTGGATACCTAGTTTAGAGAGCCAAATACAAATAGTCTGAAACAGAGATACTGCTTGGCCGACACTTATCAAGCATAGCATGCAGTCTTTATATTCTTCATGTCATTAGCAACTCATCTCTCTTCTAACCCAGGATGAAGACTTCAGACCGACATCATCATCAAGAGGGGAGCGCAAACGGGAGAAGGAGAGTAGAACACGATCAAACGGTATTTTGACCAACATATGTCTCCTTATTTGTAGCTAATTTGACTCATAATTTTCATGTACCACATCAACAGAATGCAACTATTGAAGCACTGCAAGATGGAACTTTAACCTATTGTACTGAAACTGTCCCTTCTCTTCCTAGAGATGACCGAGGAGGAGATGCTGGACCTGGCCATGAGACTGAGTAAACAGGAGGCCAGCAGCGCTGCTCTCCGGCAACGACAGGAGGAAGAGGCCGTGAGGAAGGCCATCGCTGAAAGCCTCTACGTAAGTGTAGATATTACTGACAGAAATCAAATGTCGCCTGGAGATTTACTCGAGCAGTCCTCGCCATTGTTTCAGATCAATCCAACCATTTGTATTGCATTCTATCTATTCCTGTGATACATGAGTGTTGCTGTATCCCTTCAGGCAGACAGCCCTACTCACCCCCACTCAGAATCTTCGCTCGGGTCAGGGAGCCCTACACAACAATGTCAAAATTCTCCTCCAGAGGGAGAGAGCAGCATACAGCCACCCAGGTGTAAACTCTCCTACCCTAACCATGGTGTGGCTGACAGGGAGGGAGCCTGCGGTGGAGGTGTTCATGTAGGGATGGCTCCCTCAGACAGGAGGGGGAAGAAGGAGGGAAGCCCATTACTAGATATGCCTGACCTGTCTCAGACCCAGAAGGTCTATTCCCAGTCCTCCCCCCTCAGCCAAGCTTCCACCTCAGTGCCTCTCCCATCCTCACAGGTCAGTGGTGAACACACACAGACCTACGCCATTATTTATCTGTCATTGCCTGTTCAAACCTGGCTGCTGTTCTGCATTTCTTCAGGGGCTTCAATGGGCCCAGATCTAACTAACTACGCTCATACCTTAAGACTTAACTAATGTATGTGTTAAGTTCTGGTGACAGCAGGGTAGAAGAACCAACAACTTACTTAGATCTGAATGTGTTTTTAACAACAATGTTGGCATCATCTTACACTCATCACAGGCTAAGAATGCATGCCAGATGAGTTCTTACAATGTTTTTATGATAACATCTTCTATGCCATTTTAAGGAAGAGGGGTCTTCTCAGAGGAACCTTTTCCGAGACTGCTCAGCCAAGGCAATTGAATCTCAGGACTACAACAACTCCACAAAGAGTGACTCCCAGTCCCAACTCAGGATCAAGTCCCCTGGTTTCCCTTCCACTACGGCTCCCCAAGCCAACAAACCTGTCCTGTGCCTGGAGAAGCTTAGCCAGGACCTCCTAGTAGACTGTCAGGCCTCTGGGTTCCTACTAAAGGGTCATCCCAGCTTAACACTTCCCACAAAGTCCCAGAAATCTCAATCTTATCAGCCCAAGAGCCCCACATTCTCCAATACCCCTGTGTTTTCCAAAACAGAGAGAGGTGTGGAACCAGGCCAAAGTAGTCCCTCCTTTCCTAAAAGCGCCATGTTCTCTAATTGTGATTCAGGAGAGGAAGAAAAAGAGGCCAGTCCCACCATTCCTAAAAGCCTGGTCTTTTTCAAGACTGATAGAGGAAAGGCAGAGGAACAAAGGAGTCCAACTTCTCCGAAAAGCACCATTTTCTCTAAGACTGAAAGAGGACCAGAAGAGAAAGAGACCTTCTCTGGAAGTCCAGTCTTTCCCAGAACTGATCAGATAAGGGACCAGGGTCCACAGAGCTGTGTTGAAAGTGTCTCTGCAACGGGAGACTATGAGGATGGAGACAGAGATGATGCTGTGAAGAGCAGGGATGCCTCCGAGTGCCTTCCACCATGCCCCAGAACAACCCTGTCCCTGAACAAGAGATTTGTGCCTATAAGGAAGACTGCTGGAGTTTCAGACAAAGTTGTTGACCAAGAGGAACGCGAGGGTGAATCCTCGCAGAGAACTGTAAACAGGATTAGCATGCCTGCAAAGTTGGGTATGTTTTTTTCCCTATTGTTTTAAACACTGTCATACATACAAAGCAATGTTACGATCATACATTGAGTATGAATAAGAACAAGAAATACCTTTATGGCAGGTTCAAATGGCCTTTCTGCCTGCCCTTTTGTCTTTTTATGTTCAGATTCAATGTATGTATTGACATGATTGTTCCCTTTTAGCTGCAGAAGAAGACCTTAATTCAGAGGAACTTACATTGGCTTTGGAGACTCAGCCAATGCAGGAGTTAACCAGTAATATGGCGTTACGCTGGTCAGATGATGACGAAGAGGAAAATGGTCCTGAAAAGGTGAAACCAGGGAACTACAATATTGTCTATCACCAGTACTGTTATATAGCTTTTGGCCTCACCCGAAACCTAGTTTCCACAATACACTGTAAATATCTTTCTCTCTCTCTCTTGCAGTCAGCTCACTCGCCCAGCCCAGTCTTCCCACAGGAGAATGACCTCCCTCAGCCAAGCAACCAAGGTCTCTCCCCAAACACCCACGACCACCGTTCCCCCCAACACAGACATAGCCCCTGCCTCGTCCCCATGAAACGCACTCACAACTTCGAAGGCGCCGCGTGCGAGGAGGGGGAGAGCCAGTCCAAGTGCATCCGGAAGAAGTTCACCTTCAAGGGCATGTATGGAGCCCCCTCTCCCTCTCTTCTCAGACAGGCTGCAGGTAGGAGCCAGGATGAGGCCAAAGGCGGAAGCACCTCTTCCCACCAGCCCCTGGCCTCCTCCAGCCGCCTCTCTCCCCCCACAGACGGCCAGGGTTATGGGGGAGTGGTGCGCTACTATTGGGGTGTGCCTTTCTGTCCACGGGGGCAGAACCCAGACGCCTACACACAGGTGATCCTTCTTGGTCTGATGTAGTTTTCATTCATTTTTCTCTCACACAGACATTTTCTGGATTATGAGTCAATGTAGGTAACTGACTTCTGGGAACACAAAAAGTGAGGGGTATGAATACTGTGTGCTATTGTGTTAGAAAAGTTCCATCCATTATTTTGTAATATTTCATTGATCTGATGTTAGATGTCATGACTTCTAACTGTAAGTGTCTAATAGAAATGACATGATTTTCCTTACAGGTGATCCTGTCCCAGCTGGAGGTGTATGAGAAGAGCCTGAAGGAGGCCCAGAGGGGTCTGCTGAGGAAGGCAGGCTGGGGGGAGCCAGTCCTCCCTGGGCCCCCAGAGAAACCCTTCTCCAGGAGGGGACGCCTCGAGAGACGCAGGGCCCCACGACTCCTGGAAGAAGAGGAGAGAGGGGGAAAACGTCAGGAAGAGCTAGTGGAGGTGGTAGAAGATGATGATGATGATGAAGAGGAGGGAGAGAAGAGGGCGAGACAGCTGTCACGGTGGGGGGTGGAAGGGGGAGGGAAGAGAGGAAGGCAGGAGTGGAAGGACTGCCAGGATCTGTTTGTGTCCTCTCCTGAACAAGAGGAAGTGAGTATTGCTTAATAATTAGAAATGCCTATTATAGGCAGCTTGGAGAAATGCATTTATGTATTTTCGTAGGCTGTATTAATATTATTATTTTTCTTTAGAAGTGTCAATCATATCAAAGGCTCTGATGGTGCTACAGTACTTACTTAAAGTTCCTTGTTACACTATCTAACCACTTGATGGCACTATCAACAATTTACAATCCCAATGTGTTATTATAATACGGGTTTAAGTGCGTCTTTTTGGGATAGACACATTTTATTATGTAGAAAGGTCAATCCACTTGATGTTTTTTCCCCCAGCAAATTTGTCTTTGTTTTGTCTTCCCATAGAAATCTCCCTCCCCTGTATTTCATGCAGATACCAGTCAGCTAATTCTACTTCAACGGTATGGGAGGCGTAAACTGCTAAATCATACAGTATGGACCTAGGTTGTCTTTAATCTCAATGATACAAGTATATTAATTGTGCACTAGAATAATAAAAAACAATGTATAAATAATTCAGAGAGTTGATTTCTCATTTTATCAGGAGACTTGGCCTTAGAAGAAAAGAGGAAAGAGTAGCAGAAAAACAACCACCTGACTTACTGGAGGAGAGGGAGGAAGATGAGAATGAAGAAAAGATGGATGATAAAGAGGGTGGAGAGAAGAGGGAGGAGGAAGAAGTGGATGTCAGAGGCTTACAAGTTCCAGGTATAAGAAATAATGTAATTATTCCATAAACCAGTAGGTATACATGTTTCTATTTAGTTTTGAATAATTCATGTTTGAGCTTCATATGTAGCTGTAATTGTCATGCCGCTACTTCTTGTCGTTTCTGATGACAGAGACCCAACTCAGTGACGACAGCACTCAAGACCTCATGGTCACCAGCCCTGCACAGGTTAGTCACTTCAGCACTACCAAAGACACTCATACATAGAGCATTTTGACTACGGTTCTGAATGATTCTCCTTTTACCCAACACCTAGCAATAATGGGTGTGTGCATAGAATTGTGAGGCTATGGTTTTACATTTTAGCCATTTAGCACCGTGGTTTCCAAACTGTGGTGCTTGCCTTGGCCCCCCCCCCCTCCAAAAAGAGAACTGTCTGGCTTTCAACTTACTCTTGAAAGTTCTAATAGTAGAATCGAATGCACAAGGTACTATTTTGAAATTGGGGAGTGCATCATCAGCTGTTTATAACTTATCAAATGTCCACATTTGACAACTAACCCATGTCAGGAAATGTTTTTTAGCTAGATTGTTACTCTATACATGTTGTTGTGATGTTTAAGTCACTCAAATATGACATGAATATACAATGCTCAAAAAAATAAAGGGAACACTAAAATAACACATCCTAGATCTGAATGAATGAAATATTCTTATTAAATACTTTTTTCTTTACATAGTTGAATGTGCTGACAATTGTTGTGATTTTTTATCAATGGAAATAAAATATATTAACCCATGGAGGTCTGGATTTGGTGTCACACTCAAAATTAAAGTGGAAAACCACACTACAGTCTGATCCAACTTTGATGTAATGTCCTTAAAACAAGTCAAAATGAGGCTCAGTAGTGTGTGTGGCCTCCACGTGCCTGTATGACCTCCCTACAATGCCTGGGCATGCTGCTGATGAGGTGGCGGATGGTCTCCTGAGGGATCTCCTCCCAGACCTTCACTAAAGCATCCGCCAACTCCTGGACAGTCTGTGGTGCAACGTGCCGTTGGTGGATGGAGCGAGACATGATGTCCCAGATGTGCTCAATTGGATTCAGGTCTGGGGAAAGGGCGGGCCAGTCCATAGCATCAATGCCTTCCTCTTGCAGGAACTGCTGACACACTCCAGCCACATGAGGTCTAGCATTGTCATGCATTAGGAGGAACCCAGGGCCAACCGCACCAGCATATGGTCTCGCAAGGGGTCTGAGGATCTCATCTCGGTACCTAATGGCAGTTAGGCTACTTCTGGCGAGCACATGGAGGGCTGTGCGGCCCCCCCAAAGAAATGCCACCCCACACTGACCCACCGCCAAACCGGTCATGCTGGAGGATGTTGCAGGCAGCAGAACGTTCTCCACGGCGTCTCCAGACTCTGTCATGTCTGTCACATGTGCTCAGTGTGAATCTGCTTTCATCTGTGAAGAGCACAGGGCGCCAGTGGCAAATTTGCCAATCTTGGTGTTCTCTGGCAAATGCCAAACGTCCTGCACGGTGTTGGGCTGTAAGCACAACCCCCACCTGTGGACGTCGGGCCCGCATACCACCCTCATGGAGTCTGTTTCTGACCGTTTAAGCATGCACATGCACATTTGTGGCCTGCTGGAGGTCATTTGCAGGGCTCTGGCAGTGCTCCTCCTTGCACAAAGGCGGAGGTAGCGGTCCTGCTGCTGGGTTGTTGCCCTCCTACGGCCTCCTCCACGTCTCCTGATGTACTGGCCTGTCTCCTGGTAGCGCCTCCATGCTCTGGACACTACGCTGACAGACACAGCAAACCTTCTTGCCACAGCTCGCATTGATGTGCCATCCTGGATGAGCTGCACTACCTGAGCCACTTGTGTGTGTTGTAGACTCCGTTTCATGCTACCACTAGAGTGAAGTGAAAGCACCGCCAGCATTCAAAAGTGACCAAAACATCAGCCAGGAAGCATAGGAACTGAGAAGTGGTCTGTGGTCACCACCTGCAGAACCACTCCTTTATTGGGGGTGTCTTGCTAATTGCCTATAATTTCCACCTGTTGTCTATTCCATTTGCACAACAGCATGTGAAATGTATTGTCAATCAGTGTTGCTGCCTAAGTGGGCAGTTTGATTTCACAGAAGTGTGATTGACTTGGAGTTACATTGTGTTGTTTAAGTGTTCCCTTTATTTTTTTGAGCAGTGTACATTAGATGATGTATAAAAATGTATAGAATTGCAGGAAATAAGCTTTAAACTTATAAAATGTCCTCTCCGCCAACAAAAAGGGTATGAACCGTTTATGTCATGAACAGCGCTTGGACCCATGGAAATATGGTGCGTGGGAGGTTCCCCAATGCAGGAAGGGGGGCCTGAGTGACAAAGTTTGGGAACCCCTGATTTAGCAGACGTTCTTATCCAGAGCGACTTACAATTAGTGCAGTCATCTTAAGATAGTTAGGTGAGACAACCACATATCACAGTTGTAGGAAATACATTTTCCCTCAAAGAAGTTATCAGCAAAGTCAGTGCTAGCAGGAAAAGACAAGTGCAGGGTTTTTTTGTGGGGGGCATTGTGGGATTTGTCAGAAGTTTTCGGAAGAAGATTGTTGATGTCTATGATTGATTTGGCAACCTGTAGCCCCAGCCAGAGAGCCAGTCCCTGCCTCAGATCCAGACCTTTCTTTCATCACCCCGTCCTCTGGAACAGTGTGAAGAGGGGATGTTGGTGGTTGGAGAGGAGGAGGGGCGGAGGAGTAGCCCTGTGGGGATCCCTGCTGTAGGAGAGGATGTTCAGATGGAGGAGGATATCCCAGAGCCTGCCTTCCCTCGGAGCCCCAACATGGACTGTCCCATGTGCATGCGTCTCTTCCCCCTGACGGAGATTGAGATGCACGCTGCCTACTGTGACGGTACCACCGGTATCATGGAGGAGGAAATGGAGAGCCACTCTCAGGGTGATACGATTTTCCTTTTGTAGGACAATACATCTGATTCTGAGTAGGCACAGCAGACCAGCATGATGTAAATGATTAACTTGTCGATGTCGCCAAATTTTACAGTACCCACAAATAGTATTTTATAGTACTTCAGGACTGATGTACATACAGTAAAACAGTCATGTTGATATGTAGTTTCAGTCAAGGCTCGTAGGAAGAGGACCAGAAGGGGTGAGAACATTGGAGAGGAGCAGCCCAGCTCTTCTGGCTCTGGCAAGTAAGTAGGTATGACAGCATTTAACTTGGTCTAGCAGCATGTCTTACTCTGGTTACTTAGGGATTTTGTTGTGTGTCTCATCCTAAGGTGTTGAAAGTAAATTTCCCTTACTCCCCCTTCCTATAATGCCTATACATGTTAACAAATATGAATTAATGGAAGACAAGCAACTGATGTTCATACCTTTTCTATGTGTGTTGTCTCCACGGCAGGGTGGTACAGGGAGAGAAGTGCTTCCTGTGTCAGCAACTATTTCCTCTCAAGTACCAGTTCTCCAAGGCTGCACCCAGAGACGGACAGGTACTCCTGGTTGGCAGTACTAACACACTAGTACTTGTTTTTTTTCTTCAAAGAAGGGTCTACTTGCAGTGACTGATATGTGGTTGTTTTTCTTACTAAACTTGGTTGAATGCACTGACTTCAAGTTACTCTGGATAAGAGTGACTGCTAAATGACTGTACCTCTTCTGGTCTTCTGTCTGTGTGATGATCTTGCAGAGTGGAGACTTGCTGAGTGCTCTGGACCAGACAGAGCATATATATTCAGGTACGTGCTGTACTCTCACTTTCTGTCATTGGCTTGTTTTACACTTTCCTAAAGCCTCTTTCCACCATGTTTGAATATATTATTATTATTATTATTATATTATTATTATTATTATTATATTATAAAAAGAGAGCCAATGTTTTCACTCTTTGGTCTCTTTCTAGGGACTGCTGAGGCCAAACCATGTGTTACTACCGTCAATAACCAACAAAGGTAAGCAAAACAACCGGAAATAGTGATGGATTTTTTTGGGGAAACTCCATTTGACTGTTACTGTAGTACCCACCCCCGGTGACATAGGATAGGGAATGGAGTCTGATAAGCGGACCCTATTTTGTCTGTCAAGGTTATACCCTGATAGTTAGTTCTCTGAAGCATCATAGCAAGTCTATTACATGCTTCTAAGACTTCATAGTTGTCCATAGTGGACTAAGGCTGTTAGTATACCCCTATTTAAGTAGTTATTAATTTGCCATTTTCTGCTGGTTTAATAGTTCATAAAAATATTTTTTGGGGGGTCAATATGAGATGGTAGTAAGCAGACTGCGGTGTTTGGTGCTGGTCTACACTTGATTTGGGATTCCACAGCACTTCAGTAACTATATGTCATCAATCTACCTCTCAAGCCCACCTGCACTTGTCCAATAAGAAATGCAAATTTTCACTATCTGTTGCATAATGTTTTCCTACGGTCTACCTCAATGAACATGACCCTGCTCTGTATAACTGTGTTACTTTTATTCCAGTGGCCTGATTGATGATCTGGACACAGCAGAATCTGGGGGAAGAGGAGACTTCAGCGCCCCAGGTTTCAGAGTGAGCACCTCGCCCATCCAATCCTTCACCCTGTCTCAGAAGCCACAGACTGCCTTATCGACTTCTAACGCCAATGCTCTTCCTCTACCTCCTCTTCCTCCTCCAGGCCCAGCCAAAAAAGAGATTAAAGCAATAGTTTTTAAAAAAATGTAAATTACTGTCAACCACTTTTTTTATACCCCTGTAGATCTTTCATTTGTAGTGTTTGTTACACTGAATTGAATGACAAAAATGTGTGTTATTAATATTGTATTAAATTATACTGATTTCTTTTATCTACTTTTATTGGAGACATGTTTGTTAGATTGTTACTATGTTGATGTAGATGTCATGAGGTATACGTGTAGTTCTAAACTGTTTCTTGGCAGTAAAACATACAGAAAGCAATGTAAGAGTCAATTCACTTTTGCAGACGAACCAAAAGAATGCCTGCATACCAAACAGTCACAGCGAACCAAACCGTCCTCATTGTACAATATTGGGTTGTATTTTGGAAGGGGGAGAACTATCAGGTTACAGCAGCCTTCATCAGTGCCACTGGCTGTATGATTGTAATAGAAATACAGTGGTACCAGTGTAAACAATGATTGCAAGAGGACTGATGAAGTGAATTTAGGTACATTCTGTCGAGTTAATTTTGTTTTATAGTATGTCAAGTATATGGTAGGGCTATTTACACCTGATGTTGCATGAAGTATTTCCTTCCAAAGTATACTGAAAACGTGTACTTTCTTCTGCCAACACTACAAGCATATCAAGTTAAGTGATTCAATCCATGGAATGTGCTATAGAAGTACAGTTAACACTGCTATTAGCATCTAAGCTCTTTGCCATATGTGTACCATTCCAGTGATTCTATATCCTCCCAGATGAGCAGCAAGAGGGCCAAACTTAGCCAGGATTCCTCAGACCCTGTCAGCATATGCATATCCGCAGATACCTTCCACATGGTACACCCACTGTGTGTGACCTTATTGCTGCGTTTCATCCTTCCTCTGCAGGGGAAAGTGTCTCCCAGCCTTTCCGTCTCTGAGTAGGACGAGGACCTAGGAGAGGTGTCATCTCACCTGCAGAAAGACCTGAATAAATTACTGGGCAAAGACTTCAAACGTCTCCTCCTAAGATGCTTCCCACCTTTGTGAGGACCACACCTAATGGAACAGGTATGTTAAAAAAGACATGGTCTCCATGTGGTCCAGTGAAAACGAATATTATGTGGACTGAGTTTTGTATACTCAAGGAAAGTGGAAACTACTCTGTTTGTCTTCAACAGAGACTGGTGACTTCCTGGCACTAACCTACGTGTCCTCTATTTGAAGTTAGGAGTGGAGGATCAGCAGCATGAAAGATGTTGACACCATCCATGAGGAGGTTGATACGTCTGGAAAGGTGAGTGTTAACTCAGTGTTAAAACACTTTCTTAGTGTGTGTATGTGACCCACCGAAAGAGTGTAAAACTAACACTTTTCAAAGTGTTGACAAACTAACACCTTAAAGAGTGTTGGTTCCGTAACACCGTGGTGTTGCAAATTCTGACTTAAAATAACACTTAGTAGTTTTACAGTCATTCCTGGAATGTTGTTTTAGCATTGTATGGTGCAGAGCATTATTTGCATATTTCCCTGCATGCATTGCAAGTTAATGTTAGTGATACCCACCCATGACTGTGTTTTGTTAGTAACAGAGACATGGTTTTGCAGTCAACGCTAATTGACTGCCTGAGTGGATGGTTTTTAATTAAAAGTTAACTATTTATGTAGATATAGTATACATTTGTAAGGCCTAGTTTCCCCCAATATTGTGGTCTGGTGATCCTGGCTCATGGGCCATATAAAATCTGCAAGTCACAATATGCTGGCTTGTGAAGTGATTTGTAATTCCTATTGGAATCCAGCTAGAGGGAGGATATTCAACTATTTTTATCAACCACAACCAGCATTCAGAATGACTGCTATGGTGAAGTACTAGCTAAAGAAGAATACCTAAACCATCTAAACTGGAACAACCATCTCAGTAATGGATTCAGTAGTCTAACCACTTACAGATTGATTTTGTTTATTTTTTATATATTTTTTGATTAGTTTAGATTTGCTATGTATGTTTGTGTAGAAATATTCGAAAAATCAATCTGCAACAAAGCATGCTGGCAAACAGAAAGCAAACAGAAATGAACTTGACTCAGTTGAGTAACAACACCACGCAGTGTTGATTCACACTTGATTTATCCCACTGTTGTTAACTCCACTAGAATAACACTCACAACACTTACCTCCACACTAATATTTTAACACCTGCAAATTTGAACTATGAGAAAAGTACTTAGGAAAAGTACTGAAGTTAGTGTGAAAGCGGAGAGTGTCGCAGAAGAAGAAACAGAGAATCCATCCACGTTCCTCGCAAAACCATGAGCAGCCATGAGCTCAGATGCAGAGGCTGTGCCAGTGGGTTAATTGAAAACTGCCTTGTTCAGGGGCAGAACAACAGATTTTTACCTTGTCAGCTCGGGAATTCGATCTTACAACCTTTCGGTTCCTAGTCCAACGCTCTAACCACTAGGCTACCTGCCGCCCCCAGGTTTATTTATTGGAAAATCAAATAAATAAATGTGATGCTGGATGACAACATAATGTTTGTTTCCAACATTCTGGTTGTTTTCCTAAAGAAGTTAAATCTGCTTTGCTTTTTGTTTAGTTTCCACGATACTATACTATCCCAACCCTAGAAGGAACCAGTGACAGTAAAAAAACCCATCAGGGATGAATGTTGAAACTTGTTGAAGGTATTTCAACAGGGTGGGACGTTGAGGGCATGCCACTACTCTGCCATGCAGGCATCAAACAAAGATTTGTTTTTCTATAATATTTTTTTATGGCTGACTGTGTTCAACCCAAACAATACCAGTTCCTTTCCTGTGGAACTTTGTTGCCTGTTTTCTGACGTGTTGGTCAGTTTACACTCCCTAATAAAGTCGTCAATTAGTCCATGTTTCAAGTCAAGGACATTAAAAAAATTATAGCAATCTAACCTTTATTTATCCAGGTTTCATTGAGATAAAATATATTTAGCAAGGGAGACCTAATTGAACCTGGATGAATGATATATGACCTGGATGAATTAAGATGTAAATATAGTGTTAGGTATAGGGCTGGGTGCCTCCTGAAAAGATATCAGTGTTGTCATGAGCAGATCTGCTTTACAACATTGATTTAAGATTACAGTATCATATTTGAAGAGAACAGAAAATTAGGATCTAGGGATTCACCCAGTCAAGTTAACTTAAAATGATACATGACTTTCACTGGAGATGGAATATTTCTGACGGAGAATTACATATGCATGGGCATCGTCACCTTGTGGAGAAATACTTGTTTTAGTCTATTCTGACTGTTGTGTTACTCTGAATAACATGTCATAATCCCACTGGTCATCTTTGACTATGCCATTATCTGTAATAGTGTTATAGATGGTATACAGGTGTTATACCAGATGACATGGACAATGGTAACCTTGTCCTGAAATAGAAATAACAAACCTTCTCATTTGGTAGAGTGTCTGCAGCCTTTCCGTCGCTCTGTGAAGAAGCTGCGGGACGTGTCGTCTCGCCTCAGGAAGGACCTGATCATAAGGCGGGTCAAACACACAAACCGCCGAGCGGCAGTCAAGATGCTGCCCACTTTTGTGAGGTCTACACCTGATGGTACAGGTGTGTACTGTACTGTATTCCTTAAGGCCCAATGCAACCGGTTTTATATCAATATCAAATATTGTCTGCGTAACAATTAAGTACCTTACTGTAATAGAATTCCATTAAAATGGGCAAAAATAGCTATTTAGCAAAACTATTTCTCAAGCAATAATTTTGCTAGGACTTTCTGGGAGTGGTCTGAGTGGAAAGGGGAAAACTGAAAACTAGCTGTTATTGGCAGAGAGGTTTGGAACTGTCTTTATCATTGGTCTATTAACCAATTTACTCCGTGCTTAATTTGTAAATTGGGAGGTACCCAAAACAAAAAGCGAGCCTGGGAGGGGTGACCTGGGGAGGATCTGAGGTACAGGAACGCATCAAGGGAAAAAAAATCTATCTTTATAACAAAGTATTGCATGCATTAACATCGCTTTTGCATACTGGCATAGAGCAATAGAGGCCTTATATAATTGTATGAAATGTGTTTAGAAATCATTTTTGACAAATTATCGAAATGACAGCCTACTTTGACACTGAGAATCTGAGATCAATAAAAATGGCCCTGTCTTGAATACATCAATAGCCTAGGTGTGTGGAGACTAGGGTTGCCAAGGGTGGGGAAATTTTTTCCATAGGAAGTTAAGCCCGGGAATGTTGGGAGTTTTGCTTAAATGCATCAATAAAGTTAGCTTATAACAGTGAACCTTTTTTGTGGGATACACAAAGCCAATTCTCGGTCTTGAGGCATAGTTTAACCAAAATATCTCAAATTCAATGGAATTGAAACCCTCTGCATGCACAGTGCATTCTTCCATCACATGTACATCTGATTCTCAAGATATTGCACACGAATGGGATGCTATTGAGCCCATAGTACTAAACTGTCTGAGCCTAGGACTAAATACTTTTTTGGAAGTTTTGATTACAGTACTAGGTGGGGTGAATATATTTTTTGTTAACTAGTAAATAGTAGCCTGCAGCAAAATGTGTTTAAATAATTTCTAACTTGTTAACCATTTCTGCCTGTTAGTGTTTGCTACCATGTGGGTTTTAGCTTGCTTGAGCTTGCTAACTGTGAAGTGTTAATTTACCTGTTTCCATACATGTTTCATTTTAAAACATTTATCTTAAAAAGAAGATGTTTAATCTAACTGCTTAACTATCTATCTGTACATGGAATTGTATTTGTTTAGTTTTTTTACTAATTTTTTCCTAATCTTTACAGGAAAATGCCACAGGCACTATGATGTGTGGAGGCATTTCACTGCAGCTAATGTAGAAGGAAAAGCTGTGTACATTTGCAAATACTGTGCCAAATCATATGTGAAGAATGCAACAAAGATGCACAATCATCTGGCTAAGTGCATAAAGTTCCCTCAGCGCTCACAACAAGCTACCTCTGACAAAAGTCCCTCTACATCTATTCGAGGTGAAAATGATGAACCAGCCACCTTATCGATAGCAACAGCTCACGGTCCTTACAGTGTAGGAACGTAGTCAGAGAAATACTGATAAATGTCTTGCTCGAGCTGGTTCAACGCTGATGTTCACAGGCAATGTGTATTGGAAGAGATTGCTGAATGTTCTTCGCCCAGCACACACTCCTCCAACCAGACACGCTTTATCTACAGTAATTTCCGGACTATAAGACGCAACTTTTTTCCCACGCTTTGACGCGGCTAATTTATGGATTTTTCCCGCTTTCACAAGATTCATGCCGCCAAAAAACTGAGCACCGTCACATAATGTGATGTAAATCGAGCGCGCTCAAACTTCCCATCATTCTGATTACGGTAATCCTTTTGTCACCCTCATCATGGCAAAGACACAGAGAAATGCATATGATGCAGCTTTCAAGTTGAAGGCGATCGATCTGGCTGTTGGAAAAGGAAATAGAGCTGCTGACAGCGTGGAGCATTGTCAAAAAATCCACCATCATCAACGGGTTTGGAAAGGCTGGACTGCTGCGTGTTGAAGAGGGCAGCTGGACTGCTGCGTGTTGAAGAGGGCAGCTGGACTGCTGCGTGTTGAAGAGGGCAGCTGGACTGCTGCGTGTTGAAGAGGGCAGCTGGACTGCTGCGTGTTGAAGAGGGCAGCTGGACTGCTGCGTGTTGAAGAGGGCAGCGATCCAACATCGGATGAAGCAATTCTGAGGCTATTCAACTCCGACACCGAAGGAGATGACTTCAGTGGTTTCAGTGCACAGGAGGAGGAAGATGGTGACCAATGACTTTCTTGGTAGGCTACTGTTTACTGCTATTTTTTTTACATTTTTGTTACAAGCCGTGTTTTGTTTAAAAGCCTATTTATTTTTGTTACAAGCCGTGTTTCGTTTAAAGGCTGTGTAAAGTTAATTTGTTTAAATGTACCGGTAGGCACCTGCGGCTTATAGACATGTGCGGCTTATTTATGTACAAAATACATATTTTTTTTATTTATTCAGTGGGTGCAGTTTATATTCAGGTGCACTTAATAGTCCAGAAATTACGCTACTAATTTGCAGGATGCAGCGTTCAAGTGAAGGTCAAGTAAATCATAGAGGAAGCAGACTGTATTACAATCATCTCTGATGGGTGGTCGAATGTTCGCGGGCAAGGAATAACTAACTACATCATCTCCACCCCGCAACCAGTATTCTACAAGAGCACAGACACAAGGGACAACAGACACACCGGTCTCTACATTGCAGATGAGCTGAAGGCAGTCATCAATAACCTTGGACCACAGAAGGTATTTGCACTGGTGACAGACAATGCTGCGAACATTAAGGCTGCTTGCTCACATCACACCCATTGGCTGTGCTGCTCATGCATTGAATCTGCTTCTCAAGGACATCACGGAACTGAAAACAATGGATACACTCTACAAGAGAGCCAAGGAAATGGTTAGGTATGTGAAGGGTCATCAAGTTATAGCAGCAATCTACCTCACCAAGCAAAGTGAAAAGAATAAGAGCACCACATTTTAAGCTGCCCAGCAACACCCGTTGGGGTGGTGTTGTCATGTTTGACAGTCTCCTGGAGGGGAAGGAGTCTCTCCAAGAAATGACTATATCACAGACTGCCGATATGGACAGCCCCATCAAGAGGATCCTCCTGGATGATGTATTTTGGGAGAGTGGTAAGCAGCCTGAAACTCCTGAAACCTATAGCAGTAGCCATTGTACAGATTGAGGGAGACAATGCCATCCTGTCTGATGTTCAGACTCTGCTTGCAGATGTAAGATAAGAAATCCTTACTGCCCTGCCAACTTCACTGTTGCTCCAAGCAGAGGAAACTGCAGTTCTGAAATGCATCAAAAAGCGTGAAGACTTCTGTCTGAAGCCCATGTTAGACCCCAAGTATGCTGGCAAGAGCATCCTGTCTGGTGCAGAGATCAACGAGGCCTATGGTGTCATCACTACCGTGTCTCGCCACCTTGGCCTGGATGCTAAGCTTCTTAGCAGTCTGGCGATGTACACTTCCAAGCAAGGGCTGTGGGATGGAGATGCAATATGGCAGTCTTGCCAACATATCTCATCAGCCATCTGGTGGAAAGGACTTTGTGGATCTGAGGCTCTTTCCCCTGTTGCCTCCATCATCCTCCAAATCCCACCAACATCAGCCACCTCAGAGCGCAACTGGTCCTTGTCTGGGAACCCGCACACCAAAGCACGCAACAGGCTGACCAATACAAGAGTTTAAAAATTGGTGGCCATCCTGGCAAATATGAGACTTTCTGAGCCTGACAATGAGCCATCCTCAACAAGGTTGAGCTGTGCATCACCCAATGAAGTGCAGCTCACTCACTGGCGATGGCCCTTGTGTCAAAAGCCTTTCTCTCGTTTTAGTTTGTAAAGCAATGCTGTTTGCTCAGTAGGCCTATTTGGAAGTTAATAACATACTGTATTTGGTAGCCTATAGGCAGATTAGTCTTCTTTTTTCCGCAGGAGCCATTTGCTTTCCTGTCTGTGGTTTCCCGCGATTGTATTTGAAATATTGCGAAAGGTCTGTTGGCTGCATGCTGTTTGTTCACTGACAGATTTGCTGAGTGTTCCAAACTATAGGCTATGCCTTGTGATTGGGCTACACACAATCCACAGTTAGCTATTTTTTTTATAAGCTATTGATCAAATCAAATGTATTTATGTAGCACTTCGTACATCAGCTTATATCTCAAAGTGCTGTACAGAAACCCAGCCTAAAACCCCAAAGAGCAAGCAATGCAGGTGTTGAAGCACGTTGGCTAGGAAAAACTCCCTAGAAAGGCGTCCGGTGATCCTCTGTGGCTAAATTATAGGCCTACACCTGGTGTAGTCTTCTGAATGATTTCATTTCTTTCTGAACAGACAGCAGTCATTCTATATCTTTGGCAAATGTATGTCAATTTATCAGGGGTGCTGCGGCACCTCCATCACCCTTCACGTGGACAGGAAGATCTGCGCCATACCCCAGGGTATTATGCTGGGGCCGCGAGAGCAGGTGTGTGTGGTACTGAGTTCACAAGAGTAGTCTTTCATTGTATGTTTGGGATGTACATGTTTTTACAGCTCATCCCACCCCTCCCATGGGGTGGTTATTTTTTAATCCCAGGTAGAAACGGTGCCTGTAAATCCCTGTGTTGTTACAATGTCTTACTTTGTAAGCATGGACTTTCAATGGTTCATTTTAAGTCAAACTACAAATATGGGACATTGACTGGAAAACCGCCTGTCAGCCACAAAGTCCTTTTTAAACTACTCATGTGACTGATCAGGGAAACACAAGTCAGATAATTGAACATAGACATACTCAAGGTAATACATCTTGGTGACTCATGAGGGCTGTGACTTTGCCAGGTTTTGATGGCTGAAAGCCATGCTCAGTTTCTAGAGAAAACGCATACGATTCCCCAGCCTGCATAGGTATGAATCCCCTTTCAGACCAGTCTCTTGGATTTTCGCACACCGGTGTAAAATGTTGACTCATTGTGGTGTCTTTCCCTGTCCAGTGGTTTTACCACATTGCGGCCTGCCTGGCTGAGTTCCTGGAGCTGAAGGATCAGACGCTACCTCTGGGCTGTACCTTCTCCTTCGAGCAGAAAGACATCGACAAGGTTCGTCAGTCAGCCAACACACACAAACACATGCGCAGGCACACACACATGAATCCACAAAGGATCCATTCATGCAGCCAGGACTGATATTAGTAGAAAATACCAAGCCCAGGTGACTTCTCAACATTGGACTAATTCAGAGTCATGCCATTTGAACATTTAATTGTCTTTACACTTGTTTGGACAGTCTATTTGACAACTTTGTCAGAAAAAGTCAAGGGCTAATAGTAAGTGATGGTCAAATCTCACTCATTGTCTGACCTCGACTTCCAGAGTATCCTGATCCGTTGGACCAAAGGCTTTCTTTAACTGTTCAGGAGTGGACGTGGTCAGGCTACTGAGAGAAGCCATCCACAGCAGAGAGGTGAGTCTGTAGACCTCTTTTATCATCCAACTACCACCATTTTCTAATAAACAATTATTTTGATGGGATATGCATTTGGAATGTTATTACTACATTAGTAGAGCCTATAAAACAAGTTGTTATACCAGTATATTTCTTTCTGTCTTTCTCCCCCCCTTGAACTATGACATTGGTTCAGTTGCAATGGTGAATGACACTGTGGGTACCATGATGAGTTGTGGATACAGGGACCAGAGCTGTGAGATTCACATGATCATTGGTAGGTAGTACCTATCTGTACTGCAGCCACACTACTGCAAATATAGCATTTGAGGAAAGAACACAAAGGCATAAGATGCCCCATTTAGCCTAGCAAGTGAAGGAGAGGGTGACTGTAGTAACCATATATAAGTCATATTATCATGTTATTACAAATTGCTTGCCACAATGTTAGGGATGTCAAGGATAACCATGGCAATGCAATGGCTCCCTCTGCTGGAGATGATAGCAAAGGGGTTTTGTTTGTGTTTTTGTGTGTGCATGCAATATGTTGCATTCATTTCTGTGTCTGATTCTCTGCCTCCCCGGGGACGGGGACAAACGCATGTTACGTGGATTAGATAAATAACGTGAAGAGAGTGGGCGGGGAGGATGTATGTATTTGCAGGTAGCCTGGCAGGGAGGAGCATTGGGTCAGTAACTGAAAGGTGACCGACAAGGGTTGGGGCGTGTTGTTGAGGATGGGTCATCCAAACTGAGTTTGACCTGATGGTGGATCAAGTTTTACTCAACCCAGGCGTGAATGCGTATGTGTTTCTACACCAAATGAATGAGCAGTCAAAAGTACATAGCTGAAGTACATAAAAATACATAACTTCTATGTTTGACTCTCTTGACTTTCATTTGCCGAATACAGGCCAAACCTCATTCACCCTGGTGAATTTATCTGTGTACTTAACTCTGTTGTTTTGTGACTTTGTCCAGGACAGCTTTGAGACCAGATTCATCTCTGGAGGTAGAGGAGTAAGTGACTGACACACCATGCTCTTATGTGTCATCTCTAGTTACACAGATCCTAAATATAGCAGTTATTTTTTTTAAATCAATGTGCTACATAATACAGAAGCTACTACTGAGTAAGATTGAGAGAAATGAGCGCAACTGTCTTTACAACTATATATTATAAAATTGACTAGAAATGGAAGGGCTGGGAATTGCCAGTTACATCATGATACGATATTATCACAATACTTAGGTGCCGATATGATGTATTGCAATTCGATACTGGGATTTTTTGGCAATTTAACGTTCTAAACATTGCTCACCATATGTCTGCTGCAAAGGGACATGAGAAAATGAGTTTTGATCAGTCATAGAAATATTGTTAGTGCTGAAAACAAATGAGCTCCTTTATTAAAAAGAAGGTTGAAGAACTAGTTATGAAGGAAAAATACTGGAATTTTGGTGCAGGTACAGACAACTAGCGCAAAAACTATATTGTGATAATGTCGATACGATATATCGTAAAAATATGTTCACCTCAGATAGAAATGGTCCACAGGGTTATTTCAGTTTAAGTGGAAAGTTACAGATAAATCCTGCTTTTTATATTCTTGTCACTTGATTGAATGGAGAATATCCTCTTGTGCTGCCATAATAACAATGTGGATTTCCTGCCTTTGTTTCCTCAGCGTATTCACAAGTCACTGAATCTCAGTAATATGTCGGTCTAACCACTATCCCAAAGTTAATTTACACCCCTCCCTCAACCTTATCCCTGCCTTTCCACTCTGTTTGTCTAAATGCAGGAATTTCACATGATGGAATAGTTATTTTCCAATTGTATCTCTCATTCACCCCTTTGCACTGTCAGGAGGACCAATGTCAGTATCAGGTGTGCAGGTAGTCAAATCAAAGTATGGCTATCTCCCTGTCTCTCTCAACAGTGTTATCCCCCTGTTTCTCTTCCCTTCAGCATCAGTAAGCAGCTCCAGGAGACCGTAAGAATCCTGGTCCCTAAGTGTGACATCACTTTCTTCGTCTCGGAGGATGGCAGTGGAAAAGGGCACTGCCATGGTAATGGTGGTGGCACAGAAGCTGGCCATATCGCCCCGACTGTTAGAGGACAGCAGAGGAGGATGAGGAAGATGGAAATGAATATGTTAGGTCAGAGGAGGCATACTGGAAAGACTACTTGAAATGCAGCACCGTAAAAATGTCCCCCTCAAATGCTTTTGTTGTACGGTACATGCTAAACAGCTCACTCACTTTCTCCTACTGTATGGAAATGAATTAATTCATTGAGGTTAACTTTTTTACAGTAGGCTATTTTTTTGTTGTACATGGTTAACTTTCAGTGAGGAAATTCCCTTTTTTCTTAAACTTCTGTGTGAAATATGTATTATGTATAACAAATGTTACATTATTTTATACTAGAATGAAAACTTGTAATGGGCAAACTCTCACTGTATTGCTAGTATATTTAGAGACCAGATATTTGATACTTGGACATCACTGCAGCTATATTTGAATGGCAGCTTGGTAATACAATTAGTCTTGAAGTAAAAATCTATGAATTTCATGGTCAAGCCAAGTTCCACAGAATGGAAAGAGACATGCTCACGCCCCCTGTTGGAGAAACTGTACAAAGGAACATCAGGTCATTAAATCAATGTTTTCCGCAAAGTTATACAACTTTAGAATATTCAGTCACTCTTAAACAACAGACACCTTTCTGAACACGTGTTATGTTAATCAAAACTTACTGCAAATAAAGATGGCTAGCATTTGATATTGATACAATGTTGCACTGTACATTTCCCTGCACCCCCAGTAGGCTAGTAGTTCTGTTGCACTTCTTCAGCCATAACACTTATCACGTGCTTGTCTTTGCTCACCTTTTCTCCCAGTGTGGTATAGTGTAAAATACAAGTCACGATAACTTAAAATGATCACCAGGCGTTTGTCTCCATGTAGGTACGTACCATGGTTATACACGAGGAGCCGGATTGACCAGTTCAAAGATTGATATTAGGCTACACTGTTAGAAAATGTCAACACCATCGTGAAAAATAAAATAAGGACTATTATAAGCATGAACAACAATGATTTCAGAATGGAAAAATGTCCTCCCATTAAAAATATCCACTTTCATATTAACAATAACTTAGGCTACTCTCGCAAACAGTTTTGGCCACACCTAGATCCTGTCCTATTTTCATAAAAAAAGAGGGGCCTTTTCTTGTGCATTTGTTGTGTGCCGGTGAGTACCCGGCTGTGTAACTTGATAGGGGGCTTCGAGAGGGAATAAGGGAATGTGGGGCTGCAATGGAGCAGAATGCAATACAGGTAAAACCGACACTCACTATATTGTTAAGAAATAAACCGTAATTTTTCTATGCGCACACATGCCGCTTTTACATGTTGACATCGGGAATAAATCTACTATTTTGGTCTTATTTTGATATCAGTTTTGTCGGGTTTCAAGTCTGGAATTTTGTTTAGAATGTAGACTTGATTGTCTTCCTATCAAGCTAACAAGTATTTTGCAATTGCAATTTAGCTGAATGAGTCAACTTTCCAGTGGAGAAAATAGCTCGCTATGATATTGAAAGCCCCAAATTTCGCTAACAGGATTTTACGATTTTATTTACCAGCGTTTGCAATGTAATTCAACTTCAATATTTCTATATTTTCTTCCTGTTAATGATTAATTTATTTTGTGTCGTGTCGACTACCTACGTTTTCTACCCCCACATTAAAGAACGTTTTTATCTGACGATTCGACAATATTAAGATTTTGTTTTTCAACTAAATCAATGGTGTAATTTAACCGTGTTTTGAGTAATTCGAAAACAAATATCTTACATTTACAGTGACGTGATATTAAAGATGATAACATCGATGCAACTAGGTGGAACAATGTATTTATCGAACAAATAGCCAACATATGGATAGTAAAAAAAAAACGACGTTATGTCTCGGGTGTATTTGGTATGGAAAAATGGAATGAGGATTTTCGTGATGGAAATCGCTGTACTTTTTACTTGAAATTGTGAGGATTATTTTTGATTGTATCATACCAGGCCTACAAAAATGCACAGGATGAATTTGTTTCTGTCGAATTGAAAGACTTCAATAACAATAAACCTACATTGGTTTGATATTTAATATCAGAAATATTAAAGTTATATCATGATGGTATTTAAATTATAGGCCTAGCAAGCATAGTTTTCTCTACATTAATATTATATGTCCCTCGGATCCTCCTCTGTTCTAAATAAATCCAATAATGTACGTTTGTACCCCTTAGAATGTTGTAATAGTGTGTAAACGATCATTTGTATATTATGATATCCAAGGTCACATTATGTTCTTTTGCAGATAGAGCACATTTTATTTTAGTTCCTCTCTTCCTGGAACAGCAGTGCCAATCTAAAGCCATCACGAGCATTGACGTAATCAAATCAGTTGGTTAGTGTTTCTATTTAAAAATCCACTTTAAAAAATGAAAACCCAGTCTTTTATACTTTGTTGCTTTACTGTAGAATCAAACTTATTTAATTTTCACCACTAGTTGGCCAAGTGATCAACGTGTTCTGTTCCTGCTACACTAGGTAGGGGACGGGGTTGCCCACAAGAGGGTGGGGTGAGGACCAGGGGTGCGAATTTGAGACGTTTCCGCATTTAGGCGTCTGGGCTGGGCCCTATAATAGGCCTACAGGGGTGTTAATTTTAGAAGATCCTGAACAAAGATAATGGACCAATCTATTATTTTTTTTTTTTGTAGATTAGGCCTTAAGAGTTAAAAAATAAAATAAAAAATACTTTATATAAATTAAACATTATTACAGCAAGTTTCTTCATAGTTTTGGATGAATCACCATTTTTTTTGTTTGTTTTTGCATAGATAAATTGTAGAATTTTTATTTTATACCCATCCAAAAAAAACTATAGAATATGCATGGAGGCCCATATCTATGAGTTGCCTACTAAGTAGATTAATACTTTGGAATGTGTTTTGGTGCATGGTAATGCTAAAGTGGCATGATGCCAGAGTGGCGAGCAGAAGGGCACTGTATTTAGCCATGGTAATTTATGGCCACTTGCAGCGAGGTCACTCACACATAGAGACATAGACTGTGCAAACTATACTGAACAAAAATATAAATGCATTTTGTAAATTGTTGGTCCTATATTTCATGAGCTGAAATAAAAGGTCCCAGAAAATTTCCATAAAAACAAAAAGCTTATTTCTCTCAAATGTTTTGCACAAATTTGTTTACATCCCTGTTTGTGAGCATTTCTCCTTTGCCAAGATAATCTATCCACCCGACAGATGTGGCATATCAAGAAGCTGATTAAACATCATGATCATTACACAGGTGCACTTTGTGCTGGGGACAATAAAAGGCCCCTGTAAAATGTGCAATTTTGTCACACAACACAATGCCAAGATGTCTGAAGTTTTGAGGGAGTGTGCAATTGGCATGCTGACTGCAGGAGTGTCCAACAGAGAATTTAATGTTAATTTCTCTACCATAGGCCACCTCCAATGTTGTTTTAGAGAATTTGGCAGTACTTCCAAACGGCCTCACAACCGCAGACCAAATCTAAACACATCAGCACAGGAACTCCACATCCGGCTTCTAAGCCTGCAGGATCGTCTGAGACCAGCCACCCTGACCGCTGAGAAATACTCCTCAGTTCCATGTATGTAATAAAGCCCTTTCTTGGGGGAAAAACTCATACTGATTGGCAGGGCCTGGCTCCCTAGTGGGTGGGCCTGGCTCCCAAGTGGGTGGGCCTGTGCCCTCCCCAGCCCACCCATGGCTACATCCCTGTCCAGAAATCCATAGATTAGGGCCTTGTTTATTTCATTTGACTGATTTCCTTATATGAACTGTAACTCAGTGAAATTGTTGCATGATGATTTGATTTGATTTATTTTTGTAAAGTGCATTTGGAAAGTATTCAGACCCCTTGACTTTTTCCACAATGTTTTACTTTACAGCCTTATTCTAAAAGGGATTTTTTAAAATCATTGTCAATATACACACAATACCCCTTAATTGGCAGCGATTACAGTCTGGAGTCTTCTTGGGCATGACGCTGCAAACCTGGCACATTCATTTGGGGATTTATAATATAATAATAATATATGCCATTTAGCAGACGCTTTTATCCAAAGCGACTTACAGTCATGTGTGCATACATTCTACGTATGGGTGGTCCCGGGGATCGAACCCACTACCCTGGCGTTACAAGCGCCATGCTCTACCAACTGAGCTACAGAAGGACCACTTTCCCATTATTCTTTGCAGATCCTCTCAAGCGCTGTCAGGTTGGATGGGGAGTGTCGCTGCACAGCTATTTTCAGGTCTCCAGAGATGTTTGATCAGGTTCAAGTCCGGACTCAAGGACATTTAGACTTGTCCCGAAGCCACTCCTGCGTGGTCTTGGTTGTGTGCTTAGGGTCGATGTCCTGTTGAAAGGTGAACCTTCGCCCCAGTCTGTGGTCCTGAGCGCTCTGGAGCAGGTTTTCATCAAGGTTCTCTGTGCTTTTCTCCATTCATCTTTCCCTTGATCCTGACTATTCTCCCAGTCCCTGCAGCTGAAAAACATCCCCACAGAATGATGCTGCCACCACCATGCTTCACAGTAGGGATGGTACCAGATTTCCTCCAGACATGATGCTTGGCATTCAGGCCAAAGAGTTCTGTATTGGCTTCATCAGACCAGAGAATCTTGTTTCTCCTTCATGTGCCTTTTACTGAGGAGTGGCTTCCGTCTGGCCACTCTACCATAAATGCCTGATTGGTTTAGTATTGCGGAGATGGTTGTCCTTCTGGAAAGTTCTCCCCTCTGTCAGAGTGACCATCAGGTTCTTGTTCACCTTCCTGACCAAGGCCATTCTCCCCTGATTGCTCAGTTTGGCCTTGTGGCCATCTCTAGGAAGAGTCTTGGTGGTTCCAGACTTCTTCCATTTAAGAATGATAGAGGCCACTGTGTTCTTGGGGACCTTCAATAGAGTAGAAATGTTGTGGTACCCTTCCTCAAATCTGTGCCTCGACACAATCGTGTCTCGGAGCTCTACGGACAATTCCTTCGATTTTGCTCTGACATCCACTGTCAACTGTGGGACCTTTTATATAGACAGGTGTGTACCTTGCCAAATCTTGTCCAATCAATTGAATTTACCACTGGTGGGCTCCAATCAAGTTGTATAAACATCTCAAGGATAATCAATGGAAACTGGATGCACCTGAGCTCAATTTCGAGTCTCATAGCAAAGGATCTGAATACTTATCTAAATAAGCTATTTCTGTTGTTTTTTTAAATATACATTTGCAAACATTTCTGAACCGGTTTTCGCTTTGTCATTATGGGGTATTGTGTGTAGATTAATATATATATATATATTAATGACAATTTAAAAAAATATATTTAATCAATTTGAGGATAAGGCTGTAACGTAACAAAATGTGGATAAAGGGAAGGGGTCTGAATACTTTCCAAATGAGCTGTACATATTAACTAATGTTGATAAATGGGGAGTAATACAGGTCTTTGCCAAGAACATTGGGTAGAATCTGAAGGTGTATGTTCATGGCCAAATTAATAATTTGTGTAATGTGAAGGGGTGTCTGTGTAAGGAGTTGTGTTTTATTGTCAGATTGTACACATCGATGGGATAAAAATTTAAATTATGCTTTCCTTGTCTGTTACAGACATTTGTGAGGGGCACTAATTAGTTGTACTAATAAAACTAAGTATTTTATGTTTAAATGTATTTATATAGTAGATGTCAGTTGGGCTGTACAAGACATAGTCACATGATTATTGCTCCCAGTATAATTGCAGAAAATAAATGGTGACAGTACACATGGTTTTGCTGTTAAATGAAAGCAGCTTATAATAGAGAAATTAACATACAGCTCTGGTGGACATTCCTGCAGTCAGCATGCCCCCTGTATATAGCCTCACTATTGTTATTTTACTGCTGCTCTTTAATTATTTGTTACTTTTATTTCTTATTCTTATTTTTTTTGTAGTTTTTACTGCATTGTTGATTAAGGGCTTGTAAGTAAGCATTTCACAATACCTGTTGTATTTGGCGCATGTGACAAATAACATTTTATTTGAATTGCACACTCCCTCAACATGAGACATCTGTTGCATTGTGTTGTGTGACACAAGTGCACATTTAGTGGCCTTTAATTGTCCCCAGCACAAGGTGCACCTGTGTAATGATCATGCTTCTTCATATGCCACCCCTGTCAGGTGGATGGATAATCTTTTTCAAAGCAGAAATGCTCACTAACGGGTGTAAAAAAATGTGTGCAAAATTTGAGAGAAATAAGCTTTTTGTGCATATGAAACATTTCAGGGATCTTTTTATTTTAGCTCATGAAACCAACACTTTACATTTTGCGTTCATATTTTTGTTCAGTGTAAATTATGGTCCAAGGTTGACTCAAATCACATGCCTAGTCATATTGAACAGACAGGAATGGTTATATGACTCTAACCGTTCTTTCTTTTTTTGTGAAAATTGCTGTCAGTGGTTAGGTGCTCCCTCCTGCCTGCGTGGATCCTTTGCCTTCTATAAGTCAGTGAGCTGTGAGGCCTTGGCCGGGGCCCCTGCACTGGTCTGGAAACTGGGGGAGTTCTACTATGTCCGCTGTGGCCCCCAAGAACCTGTTTGCATTGCTGAGGTACGACTTCCCATAGCTCCGTTAGTTAGCGCATGATACTTCCGTACCAGGGTGTATTCAGGGTGGTGAAATGTGTAAAACGTTGCAGATGGATACATAATCATTTGTTCTTCACTGATTTCTACCTGATTTTGAGCAGTCTGTAATGTTGCAACCTCCTTAACAAGACCCAGAGTTTTGAGTTTCATTCCTTCTTGTCACGTTCTGATTACGTATTAATTGTAAGTCGCTCTGGATAAAATCATCTGCTAAATAACTATGTATTTCTTATTTCAGGTGACTTTACTGTGGGAGGACCTGGCCCAACGCCATCTACTGGCCAGCTCCAGACTCTACTTCCTCCCTGAGGATACTCCCAAGGGCAGGACCAGAGAGCATGGAGAGGTTAGGGGGGGCCACTGAGCTCTATATTATAGACATCATTTGTGGGCAACCAAGGGGTGTGGGCCTGGTGTTTCCTCCCAAGGTTTCTTTTTTTTGGTTCTGATTCATTCAAAATATTTATTTTTATAGCAAGAATGAATCGATATCATTTAGGAATTTTCAATCATTTTCACAACTGCTATTCAAATCTACATTACTGTAAACACTGAATGTGGGTGTCATTTTCTCTGTTCAACGTAGAAGTACTTAGAATCACACAAAATTACAGTCCTTATCTGTCATTGCTAGACTAGTATGTCATACACAGCATAACTCATGAAAGGACATACTGTATTGTGCAAGATCATATGTTGCTTGGGTTGACGTAATAATGGATTGTGTGTGCCTGGCATTTAGCCGACTTGTTTAACCACCGATAACTTTAAGAGGGAATCCTTAGATTGTTGTGTCACTTCTCCCCTCATTCAAGTGAAACATTTTGTTATTATCCTAGACAATTCATGTGTTGTTAAATGCATTTTCATTCAAGTTGTTTTTTTAAACTTTCAGTTTTAATAATGCACAAGTATGGCAAAGACTAGTTTCATGAGATGTATTTATTTTCCCAGGTGGTTGTTGCTGTGATGTAAATAATGAGTTATGAATCCCAGATTTTCCAAAGTTGTTTCCTATTTCGCTACAGTCCTATGTTAATAACAATGTGTTGGGAGGAGTAGGAGGTCTGATGGCTCCTCATGTGCCACAGGCTATTGGCACTCTGACTTATATCATGTGAAGTATTTCCTTGAATCTTAAAATGTTTGGTGGCCCTTTCTTTTACGGTATGCACCAATTTAAAGTGTGTGTGTGTGTGTGTCAGGATGAGGTGTTGGCCGTCTCGAAGAAGATAGTGGTGCGGGTGGAGGATCTGGTGAGGTGGACCTGTCCTGAACCTCCAGGATGGAAAGGAGGAAGCCAGAAGTCCAGCGAGACCAACAGTCCTCACAAACATACCCCCATCATTACCAATGGACCCCCAACATCAATCGAAGAGAAGGGTGAGCGTCTGGGGGTCAAGGTGCTCAGTTACCCCCAGTACTGCCGCTTCCGCTCCCTCCAGAGACGCATTCAGGACGGGGTGGTGTTGGGGCTGCAGGGTCCCCATCTGCTGGCCCTGGGGGGGATCAGGGTGGCCCAACACAACACCCAGGTCCTCTACTGCAGGGACACCTTCAACCACCCCACCCTGGATAGCAATACCAGTGTCTGGACACAGCTGGGTGAGTGGCTGGCTGGTGGAACTTGATCTCTCTATGTTGATGAACTGTAAATGTGGCCATTGTGTGGCCATTGCCAAAGTGATTTGATTTTGTAAATCTAATTGGGCAATGGAATCTAAAATGTGATGACAAAGACCTTTTTATGAATTAATGGCAGATCCAAGTGTTATCTTATTGACTGACTAATTTACTGTATGTTGTGGACATAATGTGCTGAAGTTATGGGATATACAATATTTTTTTGAGGCCCATGCTTCTCTTATTTGGAATTCGGGTGAAATGTGTGTCCCGTTCCCAGGATGCACCTCCCTCAGCTTGAAGGGGCGACCCCTCAAGAGAAGAGGAAGGCCAGAAGGCCAGAAAGCTGTGGAGCCACCAGCCCTCAACCAATCAGAGTCCTGGATAGAAAGAATAACGGTACAATTAGTTTTGTTCTATAAAGTTTTGCTATGGCTACATACCAACTTCATCCAGTTACTTTCAGATGTCTTATTATTAACCTCATATTCACTTAAAAATCACTTTATCCTAGTAATTACCTTGAGTTTTTTTGTTATGAAATGCATCACAACACACTATTTATGCCAAGTAGTTACTATTCTTAGAAATAAAAATTCCACATAATTTGTTAATGGACACTAACTGAAATGGGACTGTTATAAAAAGAAATGGGACTGTACAGCATAACCACATGTAGTATGGTGAAAACATTATGTATCCTGTAGGAGAATGTGGTGGGCAGTGAGGAGATGCAACGTGAAGAGGGCTGTCTCCCCCACCCTGAGGAGCAGATGTTCCTGGATCAACTCTACTGCTACATGGAGCGCTGCGGCTCACCCATCAGCAAGGTGCCCAACCTCGGCTTCAAGAAGAGTGAGTCACTCACTGATGACTTCATCAACAACCATTAATATCCATACCAAAGACTTTGAATACAAAGTGCGTTTTCCCTATGGAACTAAATAAAATGTTCCCACCATGTGGTTATGTATTTGAACAAGCTGTTTATCTGTCAGTGATGTAATCCAGACAGTCAAAGTCACAGCTCTTAGGACCTATGGTATGTTTTAACACTCTTACCTGTGTGTGTCCACAGTTGACTTGTTTGTCATGTACTCTATAGTCAAACAGTTGGGGGGCCATGAGAGGGTGAGTAGTGAAAGCCCTCGTTCTTTATCAGCCACATATCTTATACAATAGTGGATAGATTGCAATGTCTGAGCAAATTACTTAGAACCATTTATAAAAATATGTAATTGTCTAAAAAATGCTTTTAAACTCTTTACCATCTGTCCTGTAGGTGACGTCCCAGCGTCTGTGGAAGAAAGTGTATAATGAACTAGGAGGATGCCCGGGCAGCACCAGTGCTGCCACCTGCACCAGGAGGCACTATGAGAGGTAAGACCGGAACACTGCTGGTGCCAGACTAGTTTACATTGTGCCCCACCTAAAGTATGTATATTCTTCTTGTGACAAAAGGTAACCATGTGCACAACTATTACCCGTGCTTCAGCTGTGAGAAACACTGAGTCAGGGCTGAAACTATTCATACATTTTTTCAAAAGATCGTAGTTCTAGAATGATGCCGTTAATGTACTTGATGGGAATCACCAGCAGTTGAGGCTTCTTGGCCTTGGTGTTTCCTTACAAAACTTGTTTTTCATTCTGAAACTTTTGGATTTGTGTGTTTCCCTCAGGCTGATTCTTCCTTACGAGGAGCACAGAAATGTAGGTGGTGCAGAACTAAAACTCCCAGCATTCTCTGGGCATACCCGAGTTATGGCGATGAGTGGGAGGAGACCGCTGGTGAAGGGGAGAGGAGCAGAGGCCAACCAGGAGAAGACTGTAACTCCTACCCCTCCAGTGAGTCTGTCTGCTAATCTCTCACTCTACATACAGTTCATCATTTTTGACTTGCTCAGTACATGTCAGTCATTTGATATTTAATATGCAATTCATCACTCGTTATGTCTTGTTTTGATCTGAATCTAATGTAAATTAATGTATGAGTGTATTCTATGATCTTATAGAGACTAAAATGAGAATTCCTCATGTATGGCATCTCTCTCACTAGACCATTTCTCCAGACGGTGTGGTGGTAGTGAAGAGAGGCCGTGGTAGACCTCCAGGCAAAAAGAACCAGGTCAAACTCCTAGTCTCCAAGGCCATTCCAGTGATCCTGTCTCCGCCAGCTAAACCTAGCCTGGACCTCGGGGCCCAGCCCCCTCTCCAGGCCCCCTCTCTCGAGTCCCTGTCTGTGTTCCAGGGGCTAAACATGGCCAACCTGCCACTAACCCCAGACCTGTCTCCCATCTCTGCCCCCTTCCTCCTGCCCAAAACTGAAAGGGAGGTAAAGATGGAGAACTGGGATTCTCCAGCACCATCACCCACTCTGTCTCCTGCCACTTTCTTGCCTGCTCTCCCCAGGCTCCACACAGGGGGGTCCTTCGAAGGGTTCAGCCCCACTAAAGGCCTCTGTACCCTTGATCTCTTTAGGAGCCAACTGGGCCTCACTAGCCTGGACACCCCTGGTCTAACCCCCCAGAACCCTGCCTCCCACCAGCCCTCCAGCCTTTACCTCCAGGCCAAGACAGGGAACCCAAACACCACCCTTCTCAATGGGAACCAGCCCCACCCACAGTCTCACCATCAGTCCCACCACCAGTGCTGGGGGTGCAGGCTGGATGAGGAAGCCCAGAGGGGGGGTAGGAGCAGCACCAGGGAGGTCCGTAGCAGCAGGCCTCCCCTGCCCCCTCTCCGGGTCCTCCCCCTGGATCTGGACTGCGGCCTGCAGGTGCGCCAGCTGATGCGTACGCATTTGGGCTCGGCCCAGCTCTACTCTATCACCAAGCGGCTGTCGGAGGTCTTAGCCCAGGACCTGAGTAGCAAGCCACATCTGTCTGTCACCCCTCCCCCAGAGCAGGCCCTGCCCCTCAACCTCAGCAAGTGCTCCACCACCAAAAGATCTGCCGTTGATGAAACTGACTACAGGATGTCTTCAGGGGATCAGGATAATGGTGACTCCACACTCCCCTTTGCTAAAAGTCGTAGAGTGGAGTCGTGTGATGAGGCTGAGGACTTGAGCTCACCCAGCAGGGCCAGAGCATTCCTCCTGGAGCTGCCGCAGCAGACCACTACCAGCCCAGACACCTCTACTACACCTACCCAGTTTTTCCTCACCAAGTCTGGGGAGGCCTGGGGAGACACCCCCCTGGAGAACCAGGGCAGGAATTCTGACTCTGAGCCAGCAATCCAGGTGAAGGTGGAAGAGGACCTGAGGGAGAGCAGCTTGGTGGAGCCTGAGGGAGACTGCTCTGTAAGGACAAAGCAGGCGAAAGTGGAAGAGGGAGAAACTGTAATGATGGATAGGGAAGAAGAGAAGATTGACGAGGTTGAAACCGTTATCATTGAGGATGGTGTACAAACTCAATCAGAGAAAGATGAGATGGAGGGGAGGAAACTAGAGAGGATAGAAAAACAGTGTAATACCATAAAGATGGGCGGCGGCATATCAGAGATTATGAAGGGGACTGAGGATTCCTTAGCCCACTCTGCCAGTGACTCTGGGGGCCAGCAGGTGCCAATGGATGATGAGGAGATGGAATGTGATGTTGAGGCATCTATCAAAGGGCTGCCCAGTCCTAACCTACCCCCAACCCAGGCCCAGCCAAGCTGCCTGAACACCTGCACACAACCTCAACTGCACATAACATACTCATGACCAACACCAACAATCACTACACCACTCTACCTTATGGGAGGATACTCTCAAACACACAATCAAAGATGAATCCTATAAACTCTGTAACGACTCACACACAGACTTTGAAACACTGCCATTGCCTTTAGATGACACCATTATATTGTTCTGTATAGTACTATGCATCATACAACTTTCGTGCTTCCAACTTTATTACACAAAAATTAGAGTGCAGAGGTTTTTACAACAATCCACCAATTTCCTGAAAAGGATTGGATAAAAGATGTGCCTTAAAGCTGTTGTGCTCTGATTTCTAGTCATTCACACAGTACAACAGCCAGGGGTGTATTCATTGCCAAATGGGACGAAATGGGAAGGGACCCATCTGAATTTGTACAATAGAAACTAGTTGTCATTGCAAACCATTTTTCCATTGTGAAATGCTTTGCTACAATGTGCACTAATGAATACACCCCATGAAACAGTGTTTGAGTCCTATATGTACTTCCTGTTTGCAAATCTTTAACACTGACAGGATTTGCACACCTACTGTACTTGTTCATTTTTTTTCTTTCTTTTATGAGGCAGTCATTTATGAATATTTCCTCTGATGCCAATTTTGATGTATTTTAATGTTTGTCTAGTTTAGAGAAACAATGCTGACACCACTTGATGTTTTTAGTCCTTGGTGCCTTGATCAGAGTTTGACCCCAGTAAGTCTGTCAGACAGTTGGTATGTTGTGTATGGATCTGGGGTGTACTCTGATCTGATTTGGAGTAGCAGGGGAATTCTATTGACTACAAGAACCAAAGGCCTTTCATAACTCGTTCAATAGAGAGAGTACACGTTTTCAGTAGTGCTTTATAGATTTTTCTCAATTATTTTAAAGATGTATCCCTGTTTGATATATCTGGATCAAAAATTGGAGCTATTTGTGGTTCATCCTGTTAGTGTTGAGTGTCTATCCTCATTGCAGCCTGATGTATTTCTTTATGTATAAAATGGGCAGCGTTCCTTTGAAAGGGCCACATTGGGTGAGTAGGCAAAATGTTCTAGTTGAGCTACACATAATTTTGGTGTGATAAGTTCCTCATCGAGTTGAATAGGGTTTAGGTATTTAGTTAAATTATTGTTTGTGTAGCTTTTTGATGTTATTTTGATCATTTAGAGTTTAAGATAAAATGTTTACATTCAATAATGCAACTAATAATATTAAGTTGGTTTTGTATCTTTAGTGCTTTGCAGATGGTCAGACTGGTACTGTGTTAGAGTTGGTTCACACTATACCTACTTCTGGAATGAGAACAAGAGTCTATCTTCATTCAACTATGGTGGACTTAAAGAGAATCTCTGCTACGTTTTTATACTTTTTAGCCAGTAGTTCTGAAAGTAGCACTTATGAGCCAAAAGTAGTCCCGGAAGATTGCGTACTACGTTACATTTGCAGATATGTGCGACACTTCATTGCTCACACTCACTCTCTCTCTATTAATCTCACTCACTGAGCTGTTGTGCCCACCCTGCAACCTCATTGGAGAACACTGGGCATGCCTATTCCTAGCTGTCACATTGCTAACGGGCTAGCCCACTAGAAATGTTGTGGCTAATTGAGGTAAAACTGTAATTCTGCTCATAAATTATGCATGTATGAACTACACATTGACACATCCATCCCAAAGCGGGAGGATTACAAAATAATTTCTTAGTTGCCAAAGTACCAGAGAATGTCTTTAAACTATTGTTAGAAAAAGAAGACATAGCATATGGAATTGATTTCCAGTTGACTCCGATCTACTGTCCCCCCCCCCCTTTATTACTTGAACAACTGCTACAGAGTTAATGTCATGTAGTTATATCTCTATTTAAACCTGTGTATCATTTGAGCTCATCTTGCTCATGGCAGACATCAGTCTCTGGTATTCCTGTCATTGCATGTGAGAGTAAGACCAGTGCACATCTTGACTCCTGTACTCTGACAATTGATAATATGGTAATTTCAACCATTTTTGTTTTAACACTGTATATTTATATTAAAGATGTATCTGTTAACAGGTGGGGGTTACAGATTTGTGTATGAGTGTATATGTATTTTAGGGGTGTTTTTTTTTTTTTTCAGACACCGATTAAGTCTAATCCTGTACTAAAATCTGTTTCTTGGAGATTTTCCATTGATCTTGTGTTTTAGTCCAGGACTAGGTTTAATCTATCTGGGAACCACCCCTACTGTATGAAAGTCTCTTTCACGAGGCATGATGTATAGAGACCTGCAGTTTCCTAAAATGACTACTAGATGGAGACAACACCAGCACTGTCCTATGACAGGCCTGGCGAGGCATTCTACAGCCCTAAAGGGGAGGAAGGATACTCTATGCTAGCCTACAGAAGAAGTAAGTGCTGAGTTTGCTTCAGAGCTAACAGATCAGTGCAGATACATTCCATCATTTAACAACCCAGAGATCTTGAATAGATATGAGCTTCAGAGGGCCATGCACTTGGGCATGTGTCAAAATGCCGACCTTCGGCTATAATTTGACAAAGTGTAATGGTAACTGCTAGGCCTACATGTGTCAGGAATCACAAACCATTTACTGAGACCTTCCAGAAAAATGGATGTGTGTTTAGGGGACAAGCCAATCTTATTAAACATATAAAATGTGCTTTCAGTAGCCTAGTCTTGCTTTATTGTATTGTTCATCCTCCCCTGTGAATTCATTCAATATCCCACAAGCACACAAATACTTCCATACTTTTACATATCAAACACACTGGTTTCTTTTTGATGGAAGCAGCTCCTGTATTCAATGCTTTAGCCAAGCCTGACATTTAGTTAAGAGGAAATTAACACATTCCAGAAGCCACCAGAACATTGCTTTGTTGTGCTAGTTGCCGCTCAGTGAAGAGGTAACTGGAGTTCAGGTCAGGGCAGAGATGTGTTATTGTCTGTTTAGCCATGTCATGGACTGGGGTCACACTTTGTCTTTCTTTCTGTGACCGGGATTGCATGCAGAGAGCCTGGTTGACCTGCATTTTTCCACATGTTTTTGTAGAGTACTGAAATTCCTGTCATTCAGCTGCTATCAGTGGTCTGATTCTGTTTTCCAACTTAAAAAGCTCTCCATGGGTCCAGGCTTCACTGGTCTGGTATGTGGATAGTATTTTTTTTCTTCTTCTGCACAACAAGAAGTTAACCCTTTGGGAGTCATAAATCTTTTTTTCTGTAAGTCTGGCCGCCTTGTCTCGGAGTGAGACACTCAAACAGCACGTTTTTCCTCCACACTTGACCATGGTTGTATTGACTAAAGTAAACACTAAATGCTTTTTGCGTTAACATGTAAATCTCACACTACCTCTTAACTCTTGCACCTTGAACCCACTTAAGATCAGAGCACCTTGCCTCCCTCTAAAAAGAGTGTTTCAAATGAACTCACAAAAAGTTAGCCTTTTATCCTCTCCTTTTGATGTTAGTCTTTGTTCATTATGTGGAAAATAAAGCACAGAAGAATGAATGTCTCACCAAGTGTTTTGTTTTTTTTTCTCCAGGGGGTTGTAACAATGGTCCTTAAGTGCTTATTTGGTGTGTTTTTTGTTTTTCAGCACATCAACCATCTGTCTGTTCCCCATGGCAGCAGAAAGAGAGTGTGTGTTCAGGGGGCCTGTGTCTGAGCAAGACTTTAGGACACCACACAATTGTTTTCCTTTTGGATACTAACACAGTCAGATGTTAGGCTAACTCAGGGATAGGATACAGCCGTGTGTGCATGCCTGCCTATGTGTCAGTTGTAGCAGACCTTTCCAATGATGTGGTCCTCATCCCTCAGACAGAGGAGTTGGCTAAAGCATAAACAAATCACATTTTATTTGTCACATGCTTTGTAAACAACAGGTGTAAACTCTGTGAAATGCTTACTTACGGGCCCTTACCAACAATGCAGAAATAAAGAAATACATAACGAGTAACGATAACTTGGCTATAGACATTGGGGAGCAGTACCGAGTCAATGCGCAGGGGTACGAGGTAATTGAGGTAGATATTTACATATAACTACAAATAAAGTGACTAGGCAACAGGATAGATGCAACAGTGTAACTGTTTATGTGATGAGTCAACAAAGTTGTGCAAAAAGGGTCAATGCAGATAGTCAAATTGCTACCTGGATTAACTATACTGAACTAAAATATAAACACAACATGTAAGTGTTGGTCCCATGTTTCATGAGCCGAAATAAAAGATCCCAGAAATGTTCCATTTGCACAAAAAGCTTATTTCTAAAAACCATTGTGCACAAATTTGTTTACATCCCTGTTAGTGAGCATTTCTCCTTTGCCAAGATAATCTATCCACCTGACAGGTGTGGCATATGAATAAGCTGATTAAACAGCATGATCATTACACAAGTGCACCTTGTGATAAGGACATTAAAAGGCCACTAAAATGTGCAGTTTTATCACACAACCCAATGCCACAGATGTCTCAAGTTTTGAGGGAGTGTGCAATTGGCATACTGACTGCAGCAATGTCCACCAGAGCTGTTGCCAGACATTTGAATGTTAATTTCTCTACCATATGTCGTCTCCAACATGGTTTCTGAGAATTACGTATTCAGTGTATTTAGCAGTCTTATGGCTTGGGGATAGAAGCTGTTCAGGGTCCTGTTGATTCCAGACTTAAATAAAAAATACAATAAAAAGTAACACAATAAAATAACAATAGCGAGACTATATACAGGGGGTACCGGTAGATAGAGGTAAAGTGACTATGCATAGATAATAAACTGGGTCAATGCAAATAGTCCAGGTGGCCATTTGATTAACTGTATAGCACTCATGGCTTTGGGGTAGAAGCTGTTAAGGAGCCTTTTGGACCTAGACTTGGCGCTCCGGTACCACTTGCCGTGCGGTAGCAGACAGAACAGTCTATGACTTGAGTGGATGGAGTCTTGGCCCCAGGGATGTACTGGGCACTACGCACTACCCTCTGTAGCCCCTTGTGGTCAGATGCCAAGCAGTTGCCATACCAAGTGTTGATGCAGCCAGTCAAGATGCTCTCAATGGTGCAGCTGTAGAACTTGTTGAGGATCTGAGGGCCCATGCCAAATATTTTCAGCCTCCTGAGGGGAAAGAGCCTTCTTCACGACTGAGTTGGTGTGTGTGGACCATGATCGATCCTTAGTGATGTGGACACAGAGGAACAAAGTTTTCAACCCACTCCACTACAGCCCAATTGATGTGAATTGGGGCGTGCTCTGCCCTCTGTTTCCTGTAGTTCACGATCAGCTCATTTGTCTTACTGACGTTGAGGGAGAGGTTGTTGTCCTTGCACCAAATGGCCAGGTCTCTGACCTCCTCCCTATAGGCTGTCTCTTTGTTGGTGATCAGGCCTACCACCGTTGTGTCGTCAGCAAACTTAATGATGGTGTTGAAGTCGTGTGCGGCCACGCAGTCGTGGGTGAACAGGGAGTACAGGAGTGGACTAAGTACGCACCCCTGAGGGGCCACCGTGTTGAGGGTCAGTGTGGCAGATGTATTGTTGCCTACCCTCACCATCTGAAGTTAGGAAGTCCAGGATCAAGTTGCAAAGGGAGGTGTTAGTCCCAGGGTCCTTAGCTTAGTGATGTTCTAGCGAAACAGTCCTCTAGTCTAGCATCCGCTTCATTGGACCACTTTTGCATTGAGCGTGTGTGGAGTAAAGGTGATCTAGAGTTTTGCCGCCTCTAGTTGCACAGGTGACATGCTGGTAGAAATTAGATTAAATGGATTTCAGTTTCCCTGCATTTAAAATCACCGGCCACTAGGAGCGCCGCCTCTGGATGAGCATTTTCTTGTTGCTTATGACCCTATACAGCTTGTTGAGTGCGGTCTTAGTGCCAGCATCGGTTTGGAGTGGTAAATGAAAAGCTACAAAAATATAGATAAACTCTTGGTAAATAGTATGGTCTACGGCTTATCATGAATTATTCTAATTCGGACAAGCAGAACCTCGAGACTTCCTTAATATTAGAGATCCCACACCAGCTGTTGTTAACAAAGACACACACCTCCCCCTTGAGCTTACACGAGGCTGCTGTTTGATCCTGCCAATGCATAGAAAAACCAGCTAGATGTGTATTATCCATGTCCTTGTTCAGATATGACTCCGAGAAACATAGGATATTACAGTTCTTCAGGTCCCATTGATAGGATAGTCTCGAATGGAGCTCATTCAGTTTGTTCGCCAATAGAATGGAGGGTAGAGGCGGAGCCTGTAAAACAGCAGCTGTCCATTGCAGCCCCATTCTGAGTAGTGCAGTTCTGGGACCAGAGTACTAGAGTGAAGATGTGAGTTGGAACGAAAGCCTTTTGTCTTTCCACCTGCCTTCACTCCCCTTTACCCCACAGACTTCCTAAAATAGAACCAGATCAATAAATCAATACCACTCTTTTATGAACTCAGAACAAGCTGCTCATTGTCCTCCGTCTCTCTCTGTTTCTCCAGCCCAGTTTGAAAGTACTCTGAATGACTTAGAAATCATGTTACTTTGTTCAAATACGAGAAATTAATTCTAATTCCTCATTCTAATGCTACGGTGTTTTTGTCTACTTTCGGCCCTACTGACAGATTATAGGAACTAGTTTGTGTTGTGTAATTCAGTTTGAGCTTGATGCAAAAGCTGCTGTATTCTCCTCCCTTCAGCCCCAGCAGAGTAATTTGGCCACTGAAAGACTAAGAGCCTGGTGTCAGAGTCCTATATGGAGCTACTGGCTCAATCCCCTGCTGCTCCACTTAAGACTGGGTGTGAGCTTTGGGCACTGAAGCCAACACACACACATACCACGATCCCACCCACCCAAACAAACACACACTCACCCCCCATGTATGCATGCCACTGCTGGAGAATCCTGGACATTGGATCCCAGCCCATTCTTTGCTGGACAGATGTCTTCCCTGAGAACAATCACTACAACCAGTGAAAATAATTGGTACCTTAGCCATCTGCAGGAGACGCTGAGGACCGGATGGATGAGGAGAATAATTAAGGTTAACCCACTTAACAGGGAGGAGGGCTGCTATGGGCCAAACACAGATCCTCATTGGATGAGACAGTTAGGAAGGAGGGGTGAGTATGGGGGGCGTGAGCGTGTGTGGTATGAGGGTCATTGATGTGGAGAAGGAATATTGTTGGATAAAAAGGATAAGAGTATATGTAAGTGTAGAGGTGTGTATTGTGTGTGTGTGTGTGTTGGGTGGAAATGATTGACACTCATATCTATTTCTACATAAGTGGCATGCTGTGATTTGTGTCAGTTAGACTGATGAAGGATTACTGCTCTTCCCCCTCCTGAAAATAAAGCATTGTGAAACCTTAAATGTACATGAGACATTCTATTACCATGTTATTACCAGTTTAGTTTATGTTGTAATGTAAAGTGCCACTATCCATAGCACTTTTTCTCATGGATACTAGAAACATGGCCTGTCTCGTGTTGTGTTCTGAGTGACAGTTCCCTGGCAATCTGAGGTCTTCTCAGGGTAGGGCTGGCAGACGTACACTACATGACCAAAGGTATGTGGACACCTGCTCGTCGAACATCTCATTCCAAAATCATGGGTATTAATATGGAGTTAGTCCCCCCTTCGGAGCTATAACTGCCTCCACTCTTCTGGGAAGGCTTTCGACTGGATGTTGGAACATTGCTGCAGGTACTTGCTTCCATTCAGCCACAAGAACATTAGTGAGGTTGGGCACTGATGTTGGGCGATTAGGCCTGGCTCGCAAAGTTGGAAGCACAGAATTGTCTAGAATGTCATTGTATGCTATAGTGTTAAGATTTCCATTCATTGTAACTAAGGGGCCTAGCCCGAACCATGAAAAACAGCCCCAGACCATTATTCTTCCACCACCAAACGTTAGCACGATGCATTCGGGAAGGTAGCGCTCTCCTGGCATCCTCTCGTCTGTCAGCATGCCAGATGGTGAAGCGTGCTGCCAAAGGCGTCGAGATTTACACCACTCCAGCCGACGCTTGGCATTGCGCATGGTGATCTTAGGCTTGTGTGTGGCTGCTCAGCCATGGAAACCCATTTCATTAAGCTCCTGACGAACAGTTCTTGTGCTGACGTTGCTTCCAGAGGCAGTTTGAAGCTTGTGTGGACGAGCACTTCGCGACTGTGCCGTTGTTGCTTCTAAACGTTTCCACTTCACATTAACAGCACTTACAGTTGACTGGAGCAGCTCTAACAGGTCAGAAATTTTACAAACGGACTTATTGGAAAGGTGGCATCCTATGACGGTGCCACGTTGAAAGTCAAGGAGCTCTTTAGTAAGGGCATTCTATTGCTAATGTGTGTCTATGGAGATTGAATGGATGTGTGCTCGATTTTATACACCTGTCAGCAACGGGTGTGGCTGAAATAACCGAATCCACTAATTTGAAGGGGTGTCCACATACTTTTGAATATATAGTGTGGGTGTTGAGGTGTGGGTGTTGAGCCAATGAAGCCTGGGTGCACAGCACTGAGGCTGCCCCTGAGGCTCCGTCCAACACTGTTTGGGTAGGAGTTGGGTCAGCTGTAAGCACAGATTCAGGATCAGTTTACCCTCCCCAAACTGTAACTATAACCATAAGGAGAATAAAATAACAAAACTGACCTTAGTCTGAGTAACTTAATCTTACTCTATACTCAAAAATACACTGTAGACCCAGACTGGGCTCTAGGATCTTTATCCCAGTTATCAGGCAACAAAACTGTTCTCTCTCTGCCCAATCTCTCTGCCCAATCTGCATACAGTACAGACTACAGCCGACATGTTTCTCATCCCAGACACACACTCCAGACTGGGTCGGATGCTATCAGGGCTGATTGTTCCTGTTATTTTTTCGTAAAACATTATCACTCTGAGAGTTGCAGCTAGCTACAGCCTTGAGAACTGGTGGCTTTTGGATGAATCTCTTTTCCACAGCCCAGACATCAAACACCCATCTCTGGATAACCAGCCAGAGCCAGACAAAAGCCTAAAACAACAGCTGTTAAATAAAGGGCTGTTTTTATCAAAGAGCAAGTTATGAAGAGGATTAATGAGAATGTTGTGTAAAAAAAAGAAGACTTCGAATTCCCCTCCCACCTGTTAGTTAGACCCCCATTTCTGTAAGAGGCTATGGCTACTGTTCAAAATCAATTATCTTTCATCTCCCTGGTCTTTGTCAGGTGCTGGTTTGACGAGTCATTCCATGTCGGTGCCGGGCCTGGTCAGATCAGGATTCAGTGCTGAATGCTGACGTTCTATAAGGCGCTAGGACCCAGCAGTGTTTTTTAGAGGCCTGTGAATTTTTCGCACTAGGACCACGCAGTTTGTGGGGCTGTAGCGCTGCACTGTCTTTGTTCCTCCACTCAGAATCTCTCCCCCTCTCACTTTCTACTCCGCAGTGTCTCTCTCCCTCTCTTTCTCTCTACTCTCCTTTACTTCCATTACAGTATTACACCGGTCTGGATGATTGCAGAGACAGCAACATGGCTGTGAATCTCGGCAAGAACAGACTGGCCCTTCTAACAGCCTACCAGGATGTTATCAACGAGACCTCGTCCACTGACTGGTAGGTCAATTGAACTTCTCTTATATATCATGGCTCATCGGCATTAAAGTGTTTTTATCGTTGAGTGTGTGTGTTTGGGGGGGCGTTGAGGATGCGGATGGATGCACAGGACGGGATATGCACATCCCCCCCATGCAGTACCGTCTGCAGGCTGTTTTTTGTGATAGGCTACGCAGCATCCCCCTGGTCTTTTGCAGGAGGAACAGGATGGGGAGAAATGCCGAAGTATGCCTACAAATTAAAGTTCAAAAAGCACTGTGGCAAAAATCGCAGGGAAATCATAGTTGATACTATAGGCTAGTATGTAACGATCCATGATGCGGGATGATCTACTCATAAATGCATAAAATGTAACGGTTCCATTCCAAAGCTGTCAGAAGCAGGGCGTTCAGCCCAGAGGGCGATTTTTTTTCATACAATTAAAATCCCACTTGTTTAAAGTGCTGAAATGTGCGGCTGTTCACAGCAGACCAACTGACCGCTGGCTGCTCCTAGTCCAGAAACGCAGCAGGCAATGTGCGCATTGATCAAATATTGAGAAAGAAGAAGGGTGATTCATTGTTTGCTCAGAGCGAGTTTTTACTTTGGACCATCGACCACTGTGTTTCTGTCTGTCATAGACAGACGTAGTGGGGAGCCCCTGAAAAGGTTTGAATATTGAGAGAATGTACGTACGTTTCCCACTTTGCAATAGCATACCGCTTGTTTCACTAATTTTAAATAAAAAGATTTACATGTAACGTTCTCGCATCCCGACTAGCGAGGGCTGAGATTATATGGGCGAGGCGAGTAGTGTCAGTCTAAAAACCCTCAATGTGACCGGCCCTGTTTCTCTTCTGCTCCCTCTTCTCTCTTCCTTCCATTATACGCGATGTAACTGCTGTTTTGGCCTGTTGGGGGGGGGGTTATACATTCGAGTTATCCATACATTCCATCCGGCCTTGTGTCAATGTGGAGGCGTTTCTCTTCCCTTTGTGTTGAAATGGATACACATGGTCAGTGGAATATCTGTTCACCTACAAAACCAGCCGGCCTTAACAGAGAGAGTGAGACATTCTGAAAGGCTGCATCCATTGAAGTCCACTGATGATCACTTCTATCTTTTGAAGATGGAAGATAACCAATTGCTATCTTTCAAGACAATATAAAACATTTTTTTTAGAGCATGTGTTATCCTTTGGAGTTTATCTCTATAGCCTTATAGGCCTATAGAGTTGATCTGATTGAATCATCTACAACATCACTATTGTAATGTCTCTTTAATAATAAAAGATGCCACAAGCCAAGAAACAATATATTTTATCAGTCTGCCACCATTGGTTTGTTTATTTTTCAATACAGATGTAGCCTTTTATTGTTGCCTAAATGGCAGTATCTGCATGTTTTGACTGGGCTTCAGTAGTCTACCACCAGCCTGTTGGATTGCCCATGCCCAGTAGAGCCCCACGAACCCCAATTTCAGCCTGTGTCTGCTTGGAACAGGTTCACAAAGCCCACAAAATGGATGCAAAGCAAAGTGAGATTTTCCTGTACATAGAAATGACATATTCTAAATGAAGATTTTATGAAGATACAGCTTGTATGTGTGATGATGAGACGTGTTACCATGCTGTTTTATTATAATCGTGTTGTAAACATTATATTGTTAAATGATAGAAGGCTAACCTAGTCTTTTGAGAGGAGGCATCCTCCCTCAACCTTCCTGTTAGCCAGTAGCCACACTACTAGAGAAATTCCTACCTGTAGTTGAATATCACTCTCTGCTTTTTGTTCAAGTGGGTTGCACCCATATAATTGACAACGGTTCATATTTCCTTAGGCTGTGTTTAAATGTTTGCTTATTTATCAGATTATAGCAAAGAATAGCTTGATAATGCAAAGGGCCTCAGGCTTTCCCCCATTACTCACACTTGAACTGAGATGAACAAAGACAGGCCCCCTCTTTCCCTGTCCATATAATACCTCATCATCTATAACGTCATGGCTGCCTTGCCCCGACACACAAGTGTGCATGCACACACTTACACACACGCGCTGGCACTTTTTAAAATTAGCATTTTAATCATGTAGCATACGCTCTTATCCAGAGCGACTTACAGTAAGTAGTGAGTGCATACATTTTCCTACTTCTTCGTACTGGTCCCCTGTGGTGCCATGCTCTACTCACTGACCCACACACCCCAACACACACACACATACCGTAAATGTATCATACCCCATCATAACCCCTCAAAAATATGAGCCCTCTTCATGGGCACTCAATGCCTCTGACACACAGGTGTCTTTCCCCTAATGGTGGATAAGTGGTGGATTCATTGTGGGCTTTCTGTTCACATAACTGACCTTCCTTCTTCACTGAGCACCGCTGTCCTTGTCATGCATTTTCAGGACTTTTTATGAGGTAAAAATGTATTCCCATTCAAATTCCTATTTTCCCTAACCCCTAAACCTAACCCTAACTTTAAGCCTAACCTTAACCCCTAAACCTAACCCTAACTCATAACTCTAAACCTAACCTTAACCCTAAACCTAACCCTTAAGCCTAAAATTGCATTTTAACAAATTCAAGACATTAAAAATGTCCAGACTTTTCTAAAAAATAATAATAATAATCCTACCTTGTCAGGACATTGTGATCCTGTTAAGGTAGGAAAATATGTACACACACAAGGTGATGGCACGACAATGGGCCTCAGGTCATCGTCACGGTGGCTCTGTGCATTCAAATTGCCATTGATAAAATACAATTGTGTTAGTTGTCCGTAGCTTATTCCTGCCCATACCATAACCCTACCGCCACCATGGGGCACTCTGTTCACAAAATGTACATCAGCGATCCGCTGGCCCACGGGGCGCCCTACACTCTGTTCACAAAATGTACCATAGCGATCCCTTGCCCCACGCGACGCCCTACACTCTGTTCACAAAATGTACATCAGCGATCCGCTGGCCCACGCGATGCCCTACACTCTGTTCACAAAATGTACCATAGCGATCCCTTGCCCCACGCGACGCCCTACACTCTGTTCACAAAATGTACATCAGCGATCCGCTGGCCCACGCGATGCCCTACACTCTGTTCACAAAATGTACATCAGCGATCCGCTGGCCCACGCGACGCCCTACACTCTGTTCTCAAAATGTACATCAGCGATCCGCTGGCCCACGCGACGCCCTACACTCTGTTCTCAAAATGTACATCAGCGATCCGCTGGCCCACGCGACGCCCTACACTCTGTTCACAAATGTACATCAGCGATCCGCTGGCCACGCGACGCCCTACACTCTGTTCACAAAATGTACATCAGCGTACGCTGGCCCACGCGACGCCCAACACTCTGTTCACAAAATGTACATCAGCGATCCGCTGGCCCACGCGACGCCCTACACTCTGTTCACAAAATGTACATCAGCGATCCGCTGGCCACGCGACGCCCTACACTCTGTTCACAAAATGTACTTCAGCGATCCGCTGGCCCACGCGACGCCCTACACTCTGTTCACAAAATGTACATCAGCGATCCGCTGGCCCACGCGACGCCCTACACTCTGTTCACAAAATGTACACCAGCGATTCGCTGGCCACGCGACGCCCTACACTCTGTTCACAAAATGTACTTCAGCGATCCGCTGGCCCACGCGACGCCCTACACTCTGTTCACAAAATGTACTTCAGCGATCCGCTGGCCACGCGACGCCCTACACTCTGTTCACAAAATGTACATCAGCGATCCGCTGGCCCACGAGACGCCCTACACTCTGTTCACAAAATGTACATCAGCGATCCGCTGGCCCACGCGACGCCCTACACTCTGTTCACAAAATGTACATCAGCGATCCGCTGGCCCACGCGACGCCCTACACTCTGTTCACAAAATGTACATCAGCGATCCGCTGGCCCACGCGACGCCCTACACTCTGTTCACAAAATGTACATCAGCGATCCGCTGGCCCACGCGACGCCCTACACTCTGTTCACAAAATGTACTTCAGCGATCCGCTGGCCCACGCGATGCCCTACACTCTGTTCACAAAATGTACATCAGCGATCCGCTGGCCCACGCGACGCCCTACACTCTGTTCACAAAATGTACATCAGCGATCCGCTGGCCCACGCGACGCCCTACACTCTGTTCACAAAATGTACATCAGCGATCCGCTGGCCCACGCGACACCCTACACTCTGTTCACAAAATGTACATCAGCGATCCGCTGGCCCACGCGACGCCCTACACTCTGTTCACAAAATGTACATCAGCGATCCGCTGGCCCACACGACGCCCTACACTCTGTCTGCCATCTGCCCAGTACAGTTGAAACCGGGATTCATCCATGAAGAGCACACTTCTCCAGCGAGTCAGTGGCCATCGAGGTGAGCATTTGTCCACTGAAGTAAGTTACGGCGCCCTGCAGTCAGGTCAAGACCCTGGTGAGGATGACGAGCACGCAGATGAGCTTCCTGAGATGGTTTCTGACAGTACTGTATATGCAGAAATTATTTTGTTGTGCAAACCCACACTTTCATCAGTTGTCCAGGTGGCTGGTCTCAGACGATCCCGCAGGTGAAGAAGCCGGATGTGCAGGTCTTGTGCTGACGTGGTAACAGGTGGTCTGCGGTTGTGAAGCCGGTTGGACTTACTGCTGAATTCTCTAAAACAATGTTGGAAGTGGCTTATGGTGGAGAAATTCAACATTTAACTCTCTGGCAACAGCTTTGGTGGATATTCCTGCAGTCAGCATGCCAATTGCACTCTCCCTCAAAACTTGAGACATCTGTGGCATTGAGTTGTGTGACAAAGCTGCACATTTTAGAGTGGCCTTTTATTGTCCTCAGCACAACGTGCACCTGTGTAATGATCATGCTGTATAATCAGTTACTTGATATGCCACACCTGGCAAAGGAAAAAATGCTCACTAACAGGAATGCAAACAAATTTGTGCACACAATTTGAGAATAATAAGCTTTTGTGGTTATAAAAAAAAAAAATCTGTGATCTTTAATTTCAGCTCATGAAACATGGGAACAACACTTTACATGTTGCGCTTATATTTTTGTTCAGTATATATTCCTACCCCTCCCATCATGCCTTTTTAATCTTTCCAACCATGTCTCTGAAACCTGATTACAAAGCTAGTTCTGCATTGTAGGAGCTATAACAATCAAACGCTGGCGGCAAATACCTCATACAGGGTGAGAAGACACTACCTGTCTGATCATGGCATGATGAGACATTTCTCAAAGCGGTTCAGAAAAGGCAGACAAAGCCAGTAATAACTATTGCAGAAAGAATCCAGGTGGATGATGAATTATATTATAGTGTCCTTCGATTCAACGAGGACCAGCCAGAGCCTCAGTGACAGTTATGGCTAGAGCCTAGAGTGTCACAAGGGTTATCAATATCAAACACACACAGACATCTGGAATGTTCCATGTAGAGCGGTGGCTGTTGCTGATTCACCGGGAGCCATGGGTTTGACCCTTTGACCCTTAGCCCTCTCAGTCATTACCTGACATGTTTCCTATTGGTCCTGATGATCTGTTCCTTTACCCATCAGGCTGCATTGATTGGGTTATCAACTACAGACAGACAGGGCAGGTCAAAGGCAATCCTTTTACTTGGATTAGATAGGTCCTGGTTGGTTGCTTCAGCAGAAAGGCTTTGTTAAAAGTGTAATATCTTAGTATCTGAAGACAGAAATATAAACTTTTTTCTGTCCTTTGCAATCAGTTGTCCATTTTTTAAAGAACAATGTTCTTCTAATTTGCTCAGTCAGATTTTTTTTGCTCTCCGTCTGTCATCACCGGTATAGGTCATATTCTGAACAGGAAGGAATGTTTTAGTTCTCAGGCAGACAGCCAGATTCCTCTCTGTCCAATCAGCAGCAGGTTTGGCCCCTGACTTCCTGTCTGTCTCAGGGGAGAGGATTCTCCTGGAAGTCATCAGTGTGTCAGTCACCTGGTTGCATGGCCACCTCTGGCAGCTAGCCCGCTAAAAGCTATCCCACTATGCTCCATCCATACAATAACAAAATGTGCAATAAATCTCAAATTTGTCGTAGATAGTTTTTCATTTTACCCCGTATTTTCAGTTATTTCAGTTAGGCTACATAAATCAGGATTATTGTGCACTTCAAAGGTACAACATGAGTTAAGGTGTGAATCTTTGTGTTTCTGTGTCTCGACTGTTATTGACTTTGTTGCAATGCTCCTTCAATGCAATGCTATTGCCTCCTCCTCCCACTCCTACTCAAGTGGCGCAGTGGTCTGCATCTAAGTGCTAGAGGCATCACTACAGACCCTGGTTCAATTCCAGGCTGTATCGCAACCGGCCGTGATTGGGAGTCCCATAGGGCGGTGCACAATTGGCCCAGCGTCATCCGGGTTTGGCCGGGGTAGGACGTCATTGTAAATAAGAATTTGTTCTTAATTAACTTGTCTAGTTAAATAAAGGTTCAATAAAATAGATTAAAAATGCCCATCCCCCCCTCCAAGTCAACCAGACATGGTGCTGGCGACATCCCTGGGGACAACACATATACAACACGCATGCAAACACACAGATGGAGAAAGAGAGGTATAGCTACAACTGTATAGGGTTCTTTTACACTCTTGTGCCATGGGAACCAATTTAAGCCACACACACACTGTATATTGGGCAATAGTGGTCTGGTGGTCTGGGAAAAGGCAGGAAGAGCTCACGTGGTTGAATTGGCCTCATTCATGTAATTAGCAAGAAAAATCCACAAACTGTTAATTTTAAATTCAATAACGTTATTATGCAAGAATTCTGTTCTGGTCCAAGTGTTCTGGGGTTTCGAGTTGGCTATGAGAGCACTGTACTACAATAAATGCTATATAACCCTCCAGTTAAGACAAAATGTCCAAATTTGGTTTGGGAAATCATTTGCACTCCACTTGCACTTTCATGCCATGGGGATGAAGATTCAATTGGGTAGAAAAGATAAGCCATGCAGTCATTCCACAGAACAGCTGTCTAACAATAAGTCGCACAACTAGACCTAACATGCTGACCAGACCGGACACGTCGCTTGCGCGAGCATCGCAAAATAAATGTAGAAATCCATGTTACTCAATTATTGCACCCACACTGCTCGCGCGCGCCAACAAGCGTCTGCGATGCCATGGGCTAAAATAGAACTCCTTTCTATTTCTGACGCAGATCGCGCTGAAAGTCCTGCCTCTCCCATCTCCTCATTGGTTTATAGAAGCAGGTACCCACGTGCCATCTCCTCATTGGTTATACCCACGTGGGTGATTGAAAGACTAACTGTTTTGCCGGTTGTCGTGGTAATACTATGAAAGTTTAGATGCTGATCATCATATAAGTTCAAAGATGAAAAGGCCTGGGAGTAGAGATGACTAGAAACGATTTGGTTGGCCACTTTATGTGTGGATTAATTGTCGGAGTAGTGGACCTTGTGCATTTCAGGTAAAATAACAACTCAATGTTTATATCCCAGGACAAATTAGCTAGCAAGTGCAAGCTAACTAGATAAATTGCCATACATGTTTAATGCTTTTCGACCTGTCCCCAAATTAATGTCATTGGTTCAGTTTGTTTTGATATTTTAACCTGCATGTCGTAATCGCGTTTGGTGTAGGGGGACAAAATAAATGTAAGCACGCACGCAGCCTGTTTGGATTCCGTGTAAGGCTGTCTACTCCGTCATTTTCCATGCTAGGTAACTTATTTTAAGGTGATCAGCACACATAAAATGATGGATTGGACACTGTCTGCCTGAAGTCACTGACTTTTTCATGGTCTTGCGTTTTGACTGCTCCAAGATCACAAAGACAAAACAGTATAAAAACATCCATCTAGCTCTGCAAATGGAGGACAGAAAAGTTTTCATTGGCCCTTGGCAGAGCTGAAACTTCCCTATGAGAAAGAAGTTATCCTTTGTTTATGGAGCCCAAAGCTAGAAAGTAGACCTTGAAAAGAAGGTTTTGGTTTGCTCAGCTCCTTCAATCAGTCAGTCAGTCAGTCGAATCACAAAGGAAGTCAGAGAAACACCAGCCGAGACTGGAAACTCTACTGTTTGCTCTCTGCTGCCAAGAAATGACCTGGAAACCAGCGAGGGCAGTAAGAATCTGGAAAGTCCTGTGACCGATAGGCAAGTCACTTAGAAAAACACACCATTTTGAAGCAATTTTTTGTGTAGAATCCAAAGCCATTGAATTACTAGTCTCATTCATTCACTCAGACCTCCTCACTCCTGGATTCACTCTGCGCTTGATCGCTCTCCAAGCCGGCCTCTGATTACTGGTATTGACCAAATCACAAGCTTGACAACCTCCCCAAACTAAGTTCGGACTCCATTGGCTTTAATACCACTGAGTGATGTGCTATTTGGAGAGGTCCTATATGGTAGAGGCACAATGCCTTACCAACTAAACATTGACTTGATTTGGAATTCAATGCAAAACAAAATCCTGATACTGTTCTTCCTCATTCCCCTTTTCCATTCTGACCTTGAGTCTAATTTACTGACTAGTATTTTACAGATGGTGGCCATGAAGTTTGTTTCTACATACAATCTGTAAGTGTTTGTCCCTGTGTGTTGTTTTAATGACTTCTACAGCCTAGTATGTTTCATTGAAACAGATCCTCTTCAGGGAGTCTCTAGCGAAGAATCATAGTCATAGCAAATATTCCTCTCCTCGCTCCTCCACATCACATTCCCTCGTTTACCTCTGGACCCTCGGAGAGGACAGAGAAAGGAATCCTCACTGTGGAAATGGATGCCTGTATAATAAGTCAAAGAATTTCTTCCCTTCCTTCAGAACAACACCGTGATGAAAATGCTGATTATTTGGCACTTGGGTATACTGTCAGTTAGCAGATCAGCAGCGTCAGACACAGACCAGAGTGTGTGAGACAGTAACAATAATCCTGTCATTGTATTGTGTGTTTTGGCATAGCCTCAGTTGTAGGAACTGGACTGTTATTCTGTCTGGAGCTCAGCCTTCTGCTACTTATTGTGATTATGAACATGTCACAGGGCTTGACAATCCTTCAGAATGGGTTTATGAGTGACCTTTGAACATTTAGCAGGTTTCTTATGCCCTTTACAGACAGACTTTACGGTATGTTGCCTTTAAAACAAATCAGGTATGTTTTTTAGAGCCGGCAAATTTAGGAGTGGGAGTAGACATGCATTTTAATAAACCCATTGAATATACACCATCACAAAGAAATCCATTTTTAATTTGTTTTAGGCAGGCCCTAAGAAATATTTGAAAACACTTTGAAAATGTATTTTCCAAATAATAGAATGGCAGATGTTGATTTTAATTATGTTACTGGTTTTGCAGCATATATGCTACATGTGTAACGGATGTGAAACGGCTAGCTTAGTTAGCGGTGGTGCGCGCTAAATAGCGCTTCAATCGGTGACGTCACTTGCTCCGAGACCTTGAAGTAGTAGTTCCCCTTGCTCTACAAGGTCCGCTGCTTTTGTGGAGCGATGGGTAATGATGCTTCGTGGGTGACTTTTGTTGATGTGTGCAGAGGGTCCCTGGTTCGCGCCCGGGTATGGGCGAGGGGACGGTCTAAAGTTATATTGTTACACATTGGTGCCGTGACCTGGATCACTGGTTGCTGCGGAAAAGGAGGAGGTCAAAAGGGGGGTGAGTGTAACGGATGTGAAACTGCTCGCTTAGTTAGCAGTGGTGCGCGCTAAATAGCGCTTCAATCGGTGACGTCACTTGCTCTGAGACCTTGAAGTAGTAGTTCCCCTTGCTCTGCAAGGGCCGTGGCTTTTGTGGAGCGATGGGTAACGATGCTACGTGGGTGACTGTTGTTGATGTGTGCAGAGGGTCCCTGGTTCGCGCGCCGGGTATGGGCGAGGGGACGGTCTAAAGTTATACTGTTACACATGGCTGCGCCATGCACATGAAATCAATAGTTATTTTGTAAATTTAACAGACAAGACACACTTAGGCTACCCTGAACAGTCAATTCAAATAATATTTCTCCCACAAAACTTGTCTCAGCAACGTGTGGAACCGCTGTCATATAAATCTAGAGGTGTAGGCATGGGTGGGCCCAGGCCCACCCAATCAAATTGAGATTTTTTTTAAATTAATACATTATTTTTCCAAAAATGCTAACATTTCTGGCTACGCCCATGTATAAAACAAGTGATATTTTGAAACAGTGCCCAAGGAGCAAGACACTTGGGTGAATTGTTGGAATCATGGAAATAGAATGATTATTCTAATTCTACAGTTAGAATATAAAAGTGGGCACTTTGAATACAGTGTTTGACATGACAACAAAATAAAATTCCAGGGAGGAGTCATTGTGACAGGGTAGGAACCAAAATGTTGACAGTTGTTTTCTAAGGGACCCTATAATCATTGGCTACATTGAACGTCTCATCGCTACAACTCCAGTATGGGCTCGGGAGAGACGAAGGACGAAAGTCATGCGTCCTCCGAAACACAACCCAACCAAGCCGCATTGCTTCTTAACACAGCGCGCATCCAACCCGGAAGTCAGCCGCACCAATGTGTCGGAGGAAACACCGTGCACCTGGCAAACTGGTTAGCGTGCACTGCGCCCGGCCCGCCACAGGAGTCACTAGTGCGCGATGAGACAAGGATATCCCTGCCGGCCAAACCCTCCCTAACCCGGACTACGCTAGACCAATTGTGCCTCGCCCCATGGACCTCCCGGTCGCGGCCGGCTGCGACAGAGCCTGGGCTCGAACCCAGAGGTTCTGATGGCACATTTACATTTACATTTAAGTCATTTAGCAGACGCTAGCTAGCACTATGATGCATTGCCCTAGGCCGCGTAGCGTATTCTTTTGATTTAGAATATACTGTTGCACAAAAAACATGCAGATGTAGGTCTACACCAGAACTGGTATTATCTGACTTTATTTCTAGTTACGTTTGCTCTGACTCAGTACATTTATTAGCAAGCTAGCAATTAGCTTTAGCGGCTAACAGCAGTAACGGCTAAGACTAGCTGTTTGTAGATGTAAGAAACTAATAGAGAAACTAATAGTGTAATTCTCGAAAGCTAGTGGATTTATATTAGGACGCAATGTGAAAACAGCATTGTCTCACGAGTGGCGCAACGGTCTAAGGCACTGCATCTCAGTGCTGGAGGCGTCACTACAGACACTGGTTTGATCCCAGGCTGTATCACAACCGGCCGTGGTTGAGAGTCCCATAGGGTGGCGCACAATTGGCCCAGCGTCGTCCAGGTTAGGGTGGGCAGGCCGTCATTGTAAATAAGAATTTGTTCTTAACTGACTTGCCTAGTTAAATAAAGGTGAAAAATTTAAAAAAATATCTTTGTCATCAACATTGTTGCATGTGCTACATTGACTCAACGCAAGTATCTCCAGGTCGAGGAGGAACAACAAATGCGAAATTGAGTGACAATGGGCGAGGCTAGGTCTGTGTGGAAAGTGGCACGAGAGAGAGAGCGGAAAGAGATGACTCAAGTAGCGAAGTAAACTATAAAAATGGACGTTACACACGGCGTATCACATTTAACAAACCAAACATTCAAATACCGTTATAGAAAGTAAAGTAAACCGATCCATGCATCAATACCTGTGTATCATAAAATACTGTATACCGCCCAGCCCTAAGGTGAAGTGACATGCCTTGCAAAGTTTAGAACCGGCGAAAGAGCTTATTAAGAGCCAATGCCTCCTCAGCATTACGGCTACATTTCATACTAAGCTGTAGGCAGAACTTTACCGCAATCATGACTAGGTCGGTTGGCGGAAATAAAAGTGGAGGCTTTGTCGCCTGCAATACCTTTCATATTTAAAGAAAAGTCTGAAAAAGGTTGTTGGGATGCTAGTTGGCATAAAGACGTCTAGGTTTGAAAGGTGTAATAGTATTTTAGTATCTGATAATAAATGCACAGTTTTGTCCCAAAGGAAAGTATACAGAGGATTCTGGTCCCTTCTAAAGTATTCAAATAAACACTATTTGCTTTCAGCATCAACGGGACCTTTCATCTTGCTGTGGGAAATGTTAGGCTAACCGTTTGCGCCAGCTAGCATTACCCGTCCCAAATGGAATTCCTCCTCTCAAGCATCTTGTGTGCGGAACACAGCAGCAGCTACAGTAGCAGCATTCGGCTCAGTTGCCCATTAAAGCACATCTGGCAGTGCCTGCTCTCTCGCTTCAGGCAGCCGTGGCCATTTCTGATTCTAACAGGCTTTAGCATAAATAGTGTATCGACAAGCTAGCATCTCTTTCCAACACCAGCCCAGCATGCTAGCTCTCTCGCTGACACATGGGAACAAAGATAAAGGTGGAGGAGGTTGGGAAGGGGTAGGCATTCTGTCCAGGTCAGGCCTGAGTGCCTACAGATGATGCCACTGCTAACAAGCCACTGAGGATTATGGGTGCAGGAGTTGGGCGCAGTTTAGAGGGAGAGGTTCGCTAGCTAACACCGTCCCCCCCTCTGATTCAGTTCCTACACTTCATACCAACCCTTCTTCAGTGCCTTCATCCCCCTTCACCCATGACCCTCCACCCAATCCACCCCCAATGACCCTACTCTGCTTCAACCCCTTGTGAGTTCATCATCCCCCCAGCCCCTTACAACCACTACTGATGTCCCCATCCTGCTTTAGTTCCTACCCCCCCACCTCTACCCTCAGGACTGGGATTCAGTTGGACTTGATAATCAGCTGTGTGGAAGTAATCGGCCCGCTAATCCCCCAACATTAATCAGCATCTCCAACTTTAAACATCTAGGTAAGTCTGGCTGTGCCAGTAGTTTTGGTGATAACAAAAACAGACAGCAGCGTGGTCTTATCAGAGAGCTGCTTCCCCTGCCTGACAAAGTATAGCAGGCCTCGCCCCAGGCCTCAGAGTGGCCATGCTGAGTTGAGTTTATGAAAAATAGCATCTGATGAAATATGAACAAAAAGGCTTTATTTAGGCCTTTGAGAAAAATACTACAAGGCGGTGAAACCAAAGCAGAAGACTGGCCTTTGTGTACTTTGTTTGGCGGCGGTTTGAAGTGTGTGTGTAATGCTGTTTGATCTGTGTGTTTCCGTGTCCTCTCACGCTGTTTCAGGTGGATCCCACTGCTCGCACTCTATCCCAATGGGACTTCCTATGAGGAAACACTCCTTCTAAAATAGGTCCGGCAGCTAAAAGCTTACCCCAGGTGGTGGCTCTGGCAGTCTCTGTGTTACTATGCTATTTGTCTCCAGCCCTGTTTCTCCTGGCACTTCTCCTTCCCTCCTGCATATCTTTCCTTCAGAAAGGAAGAACGGAAGACTGCTTAGCAGTACCATGACGGAAGGCTATCCAGTCAAGGCAATTCAGTGGCTTGGCCCTTTCTACTCTTTACTGTAACAACTATTTCCTGTGTTCAGTTTAGTTTCAGGGTCTTTGTCTGTGCTCTAGGCTTGGGCGGTATACCATATATACTGTATACCAAGGTATTTGGAAATAGCCACCGGATGGTTTTTTAATACCGTCAATACCATTGAGACTATTTGTTTGACGTTTTTCAATAAATGTGTGTAGCTACTTTAAGTACATACTTGCAGTCAACTTGTGCAATACGTTAGGAGATAAAGCAGATTGCGTTCTTCATTTCACACATCACATTATTTTACATTATGAAGCTTACCGTAGTTCCCCAGAACAGTTGAGCCAGTCACGTGTTTGTTTGTAAATAGCACAACAGGAGAAGGCGGGAGCAGGTGAGTCCAGCTGTGTAGCCTATTGACAGGGGTTGTGCTTTATATTGAAAGTCAAGTGTTTTTTTGGTTCAATAGAGTGATCAGGAATGTGCAACTAATGTTTTCCTTCACATAAAATACATTAGTGCAACACATTTGGCAGAAAATATCTTTGCTATTTGGCTGTCAGCCACACATTTAAATGTGTTCACAATGGAAAAGCAATGTATTTTTTTGCAAAAACGATGCATGGCCATCATATATATATATATATGTCTAATGTTTATCATAGAACAAATGTAGCCAGCTACATTTCCTAATGTTTTGCTTAAAGCTAATCTTCCATTTTACCTGAGAAAAGAAGGCTGGCTACACCGAGAAAACTAGCTACACATCAGTCGGAGCGTTGTATGCTGATGTGAATTCTCATCTGAGTGGAGAAGTGCAACTGAAGCACAACAATTGTGTGATGCCGTGCAGAAATGACAGAAGAAGCATTTTAGATCTGCGTTTTGGTATTTCTTATGCGTTTTAATATTTTTTTCCTGCGTGAAAAGCACATAATTCTGAGTTAACCCGAGCCATACGTTTAACTTGCTAGTTATCTAAGTAAGGTTAAGTGGCTGAATTAATAAGGTGATGGGGTATCATATTGTGTTAGCTTTGAGAAGTCAAAGCCCTTTGGATGAGTTATTTGTACAGTAATGGCTGTTGATTGTGTTTTTCTCCTCTCCATTCTCGGCCCGTCTGCTCCTCCCTGTCTTCTACAAGCTGAGCATGCAGGGACCATGCTATCTGGGATCCTTGGGACGTCCCTCCCCAATTGACATTGACATTTGAAATTGGTTGGTAAGGGCTAGGACCCCATACAGCACTAACCAAACAGGCAGGCCCGTTGCCCTTGCAAATCCAGACTCCACACAGACACAGCATGTACTGTATTCCTACACATGCTGCTCCAGAGCCATTTTTTCCTTTTAATTTATCCTTCATTTAACTAGGCAAGTCAGTTAAGAACAAATGATTATTTACCATGACAGACTACCTCGGCCAAACCCGGGCCAATTGTGCGTTGCCCTATGGGACTCCCAATCACGTGGAGCTGCACTAGAACAAAGCAATCCCATCTCCAAGCAACTTAAAGAACACAATCAAAGCTGAATTATTCATTTAAATCACGACGGTTCTGCTCACTAGCCTGAAGTGAATAATTTATTCTGCGTTTATATGGTTTGCCACAAATTCAATGGATGTAGTATTTTATAGGTCATGATGATGAAACGTAACGTTAGTCATGGTATGTTAGTGATGATAGCTACACCAGTGATGACGAGTGGAGAGAACAGTGTTCCAAGACACAATGAAGAAGTGGTTTGGGGTCTTTTAAAATACATTTGATGTTACATACAGTATTTATGACCATGGAATTATGAATGACTAAATTATCACTAGTAACTGCAGTTTGTCAGTTTGTTCTACATTGTAAGTACTAGTAGCATTCTTTTCACCCTTCCAATGCTACCCACATGCATCCATTCATATGTATTGTTAACCTTCTTTAGTTACATAATGTAAACCTGCTGTTCTTTTTCTTCTTTACTGTTTGCAGGGTTTGTTTTTCAAATAGATATATATTCCATTCCTTTGTACCATCAGAACACTTGATAAAAAGGACTGAGAATCAGAAAAGCACAAGGGAGCCCTTACAACAACAAAAAATTGTCAAATGTAGAAATCGTATTTTTATGTGTAATATAACATACATTTCAGATGTGAAACCATATTTTCACATATTTTAAATGTAGAGTTCACATGTTAACACCACTTTTTCAGGTGAGAGGAAAGACATGTTTTCACCTCACATGGGAAATGCAGTTGCACATGTGAAATTGGAGGTTTCACATGTTAAAACTTTCATGTTCACGTGTGGAATTGCAAGTTCACATGTGTTGGTGAAATAGTTGTATTCTCCTCACATGTGAAATGGTGGTGTTAACATGTTGCAGTAACAATGTTTCCACATATAGAATTACAAACTCTGTATTACCATTCTGTAAATAAGTAACATGATCTACCTGAGTATCATAATTCAAGTGTCTTAAAAATAATGATTTATTACACGCCTGTCTTCATACGTTGGTCAGCGACCGCTGGAAGAAACGCAGTGAAAGAACAGAGAAGCTAGCGTTCCGTGTCACCTTATTGATCCTTTTAAACCCTCTAATGCACATCGTTGCCCTCAGGCAACAGAAAACCCCTTTTCCCTTCTGATAGTGACGGCAGTGTGCTTGAGGACAGTGACCGCAAGGAAGAATGGATACCAGAATCAGTTTTGAGAGGCAGTGAAATACAAGTTTATGCCCATATTGTATTTTCTAATGAAAGGAGTGCTTGTTTCTACTATATTTCACGTAATAAATGTTTTAAATATATCAGATTTGACTTGGTGTTTTAGTAACCTTTTGGCACAGCGTTGCCCTAAGGCAAAAGTGTAAAACTGCAACAAACCCAAAAATATATTGATACATTATCAGAAAGCCAAAAAACAAACAAAACAAATGGCCTTAAGGGCCTCCCGGGTGGCGCAGTGGTCTAGGGCACTGCATCGCAGTGCTAGCTGTGCCACCAGAGACTCTGGGTACGCGCCCAAGCTCTGTCGCAGCCAGCCGCGACCGGGAGGTCCATGGGGCAATGCACAATTGGTCTAGCGTCGTGAGGGTTTGGCTGGTAGGGATATCCTTGTCTCATCTCACACTAGCGACTCCTGTGGCTGGTCAGGCGTTTCCTCTGGCACATTGGTGCAGCTGGCTTACGGGTTGGATGCACGCTGTGTTTAGAAGCAGTGCGGCTTGGTTGGGTTGTGTTTCGGAGGAGGCATGGCTTTCGACCCTCGTCTCTCCCGAGTTGTAGCGATGAGACAAGATAGTAACTACTAACAATTGGATACCACGAAATTGGGGAGATAAGGGGGTAAATAAAATAGAAAGTCAAATGGGCACAATTTACCCCCTCTCAACCAACTCAGTGCTGGAATTACATTTTTTATTTTTATTGGAATGCTTCCCCCACAGGCCATTGCCCCCTCCTCCCCCCCTTGCAGTCCCCCACGTCTAACAAGGGATCATTAAATCAACCAATGTGAGAGCAGGGGGGAGTTGTTGTTTCCGAGGGGATTTATTTAAATCATATTCAGGTCGTTTATCATGACGACCATGCTCTGGGGTGCTCTCAGGGCTTTCCTATTGAGCTCCATTGTAAATGTAAATGGTCCATCTGACCCACCGAGGTTGAAATGTCCCTAGTGTTGTTTTTCCCAAAACAGTGTGAAATGGTGGTGTTAACATGTTGCAGTAACAATGTTTCCACATATAGAATTACAAACTCTGTATTACCATTCTGTAAATAAGTAACATGATCTATCCATCACATGTTGTAGTGACCGGGGTATTGAGATCTGCTCACTGTGCTCTGCTCTCTCCCCTGCCTGTGCGTGCTGCCCATTGCCCAGACTCTGGGAGAGAGAAAGATAGAGGAGAGCAATTATAATAGAGCTGTTTATTTCCCAAAAGAGTCGCCATCTGATTCTGCTATCTGTTGTGATTGTGAGAGTTCGTTGAGGTGTTCCGGGGTATTAGCAGAATTGACAACACAGATGAAACCATAGCACTAGGAACAGTTATCAATTCTTAAAACGTTCTAAAAACAATTCTAATTACATTTCAGGAATTATGGTAGGAATTCAGGTATTTATTGTCAAATGTCACTTTTTTATTTTTTTAGAATGCACTCATATATACATTTTGTAATGGTATCAGGTAATTTAAAGAAAAATATTTGTGCTCAATTTGCATAAATACACGGGATGTATTTGAATATATGAACACATTAACATAAAGGGGTGGAGCAGGGCTTCAACCACCAAAACACTTGCTCTGTCTGTCTAGGCCTACCTGCACTCAACTATGCTGTCGAGACTGCCTCATTCAAGTGTGTTAATAGCAGGATACCCTCGGATAAAAAAATCCAACAAGCTTGGCTCTCGGTTACACCTATTTATACATACTTTACATTGTTTGTGAGATCAGACATAATATCACTATGACTTTTGATTTTTAAAGACAATGTTTTCCTTTGAGCCAATTTCAGCCATTGCCAGGTTGTGTTTGACAGGTGATTACAAACATTTCTGCGTCCGTAACGTTAACGGGGGAAAAAGGACAGGCACAAGCAGGAGTATGAAAGAGTCACATGAGTAAAATGAACACAATCAATCCAGTGAGATTTAAGTGACAAGTGGATTTTGCACCCTTCAAACACAGGAAATAGATGTCTGAAAGAAACAGATAGGTGGGCGGGGCATGGACGTTGCTAATTGCACTCTTTGAATGCTGCCTTTTTAACAAGAATTGTCTAATTTTGTTGAGTTCCTTTGAGCTAGCTCAAACTCTTATCTTTCCATCTGTCTCTATTTTGCTGTCTCTCTTTCATTCTTCTATCAATCTTGCTTTCTTTCTTCTCTTTTGCTCTCCCTTTATTTGTTATTTTCTCCATCTCCTTTTTCTCTTTTTCGTTTTCTCCTCTCTGTCAGATTAAAATATGTTTCCATTGATTTACGAGAGAGCGGCAGACAGTATGAAGCTCCAGCACCAGCACAGTGTATGGTTCCTCTCAGCTTGGTTCATTGAATGTGAAAGGCCTGTACTAGGCCGCCTTACTCATATTCTCCCCAGAAATATCATGTTTTAGGTCAAGGCTCCACTTGGCACATCACAAAATGAAAACCTTGTGGAAAATCTAGTTATAATCCCTTGAATAAAATTGTATTTATATCCAACCAATAGCGGCGCTGCCGAGACCTGCCTGCATCTCATATGGTGCATGGAGGATGAAGCTTAGGGATTTGTGGAAAATATGAAATGATTTGCAGAACAGTGTCAGGGGAGGAGAGGGTAGAGCTTAGGCCCAGCTAAGACGAGAGGGAGGTGAGTGTAGGCTTCAATATGGCCCGAATGGGCCTTCCTCCATCCTCAGGGCCGTTTGACTGTACAGCACAGTAATTGTCTGGGTTTCTCCTCCCATGCTGTGAGGGTAATCTTTTGGTAACTGCTGCTTGTCTATAATTCTGTTGATGGAATTATACGGGCACAGTAAGGGCCCCACACTCCTCTCCATCTGGCGTCCTGCTTCGCCCACCTCTCTCTCTCCGTCTCATGTACCTCCCATTTTCCTTGCTCCCTTGAACACTCTTTTTCATCTCTTGCCCGCTCTCTTCCTTTCCCTCCCCCTTTTCTCTCTCTCTCTCTCCCCTCATCACCTTCTCTCTCTCTCCCCTCATCCCCTTCTCACTCTCTCCCCTCATCCCCTTCTCTCTCTCTCTCCCCTCATCCCCTTCTCTCTCTCATATACACCATTCACTCTCATTAATTCCCAATCCCAGGAGCAGAGAGGAGACTGCTCTGCTGTCAGCTGATGTAGGAGATTAGGAGATCCTCTCCCCCACCAAACCCAAAACACACAATACTGCCAAGAGAGAGAGAAATATTTGTGGCAGAGTGACAATATGCAGCTGTTTTATGTATTACTGTAATGTACTTTGTCTTCGTACAATTAATATTTTCTGACAATAGGACCATAGCTTTCATATATAAATCAGATGTTAATATACTAATATACTAAATGTAAAAATGTAAATGTAAATATACCAGGCACATACAATGGTGCAAAAAAGTATTTAGTCAGCCACCAATTGTGCAAGTTCTCCCACTTAGAAAGATGAGAGAGGCCTGTAATTCTCATCATAGGTACACTTCAACTATGACAGACAAAATGAGAAAAAAACATCCAGAAAATCACATTGTAGGATTTTTAATGAATTTATTTGCAAATTATGGTGGAAAATAAGTATTTGGTCACCTACAAACAAGCAAGATTTCTGGCTCTCACAGACCTGTAACTTCTTCTTTAAGAGGCTCCTCTGTCCTCCACTCGTTACCTGTATTAATGGCACCTGTTTGAACTTGTTATCAGTATAAAATACACCTGTCCACTGTCACACTCCAAACTCCACTATGGCCAAGACCAAAGAGCTGTCAAAGGACACTAGAAACAAAATTGTAGACCTGCACCAGGCTGGGAAGACTGAATCTGCAATAGGTAAGCAGCTTGGTTTGAAGAAATCAACCGTGGGAGCAATTATTAGGAAATGGAAGACATACAAGACCACTGATAATCTCCCTCAATCTGGGGCTCCACGCAAGATCTCACCCCGTGGGGTCAAAATGATCACAAGAACGGTGAGCAAAAATCCCAGAACCATACGGGGGGACCGAGTGAATGACCTGCAGAGAGCTGGGACCAAACTAACAAAGCCTACCATCAGTAACACACTACGTCGCCAGGGACTCAAATCCTGCAGTGCCAGACGTGTCCCCCTGCTTAAGCCAGTACATGTCCAGGCCCGTCTGAAGTTTGCTAGAGAGCATTTGGATGATCCAGAAGAAGATTGGGAGAATGTCATATGGTCAGATGAAACCAAAATAGAACTTTTTGGTAAAAACTCAACTCGTCATGTTTGGAGGACAAATAATATATGCCATTTAGCAGACGCTTTTATCCAAAGCGACTTACAGTCATGTGTGCATACATTCTACGTATGGGTAGTCCCGGGGATCGAACCCACTACCCTGGCGTTACAAGTGCCATGCTCTACCAACTGAGCTACAGAAGGACAAAGAATGCTGAGTTGCATCCAAAGAACACCATACCTACTGTGAAGCATGGGGGTGGAAACATCATGCTTTGGGGCTGTTGTTCTGCAAAGGGACCAGGACGACTGATCCGTGTAAAGGAAAGAATGAATGGGGCCACGTATCGTGAGATTTTGAGTGAAAACCTCCTTCCATCAGCAAGGGCATTGAAGATGAAACGTGGCTGGGTCTTTCAGCATGACAATGATCCCAAACACACCGCCCGGGCGACGAAGGAGTGGCTTCGTAAGAAGCATTTCAAGGTCCCGGAGTGGCCTAGCCAGTCTCCAGATCTCAACCCCATAGAAAATCTTTGGAGGGAGTTGAAAGTCCGTGTTGCCCAGCAACAGCCCCAAAACATCACTGCTCTAGAGGAAATCTGCATGGAGGAATGGGCCAAAATACCAGCAACAGTGTGTAAAAACCTTGTGAAGACTTACAGAAAATGTTTGGCCTCTGTCATTGCCAACAAAGGGTATATAACAAAGTATTGAGATAAACTTTTGTTATTGACCAAATACTTAGTTTCCACCATAATTTGCAAATAAATTCATTAAAAATCCTACAATGTGATTTTCTGGATTTTTTTTTCTAATTTTGTCTGTCATAGTTGAAGTGTACCTATGATGAGAATTACAGGCCTCTCTCATCTTTTTAAGTGGGAGAACTTGCACAATTGGTGGCTGACTAAATACTTTTTTGCCCCACTGTACATAGACAGGATTGTTCTCTCTCGTGCTGTCGAGATTCTCTCTGCACGATTAAGCTTTAGCTGTCACGAAGAGAAAACATGACCTGAATTTGTGTGTTACCGTTCAGATTTTGCATCACATCATCCGCACAGTGTATTTTTGCAAGATGGCTCCTCTTCTGTCATTACCACTGTATATGAGCACATAGATTACCTGACTATGTCCCAATCTAGATGAACATAATGCTTAGTTAGAGTTTAGAGATTTGTCCTGGTGAGACTTGTGATCAGAGTGTGGGTAGGTGCAGGTGCACGGTGCCACTGGCCACTGTAAAGATTGTTTGATGCCCAGGGCAGAACTCATTCCATTAGTCCTGCTTTCATATCTCTGTCTGTCTCTTTGTCTAACATGGTGCCAGGTGCACAAAATTGAGGGCTTATAGGGATTCTCAGTCACAGCAGCCCTTAAACACAGATCTAGGATCAGATTGCTCAAGACACAATCCTAAATGTAATCATTAGGGGATTGAGAAAATATCTGGTCCTGTATCAGTGGTTAGAGGAAACTTTGGCAGCACAGGCTCTGGGTACCCTATTACTGGGGAGGCAGACTAGAGGGAGGCAGGAGAGGACTCTAGGCTGTATGATTGTATCAGATCTGTTTATGTACAGTGTAGTATAGCACTAACTCTCCAGTTGACGTTATGGCCAGTGTCTATCAGTGACTGAGTGCCCGTCCCCTCTTTATATACCACTATTGTTGGCATGAGAGTCTGTGTCCCTAGTGTCCTCACTCCTTATCCTTCTGTTTAATGGGCAGCCCAAATTCCTGTCCAATCGCTGTGGTATAAGTCCATTAAAGAGTATTAATCCCAGCGCTTTGAAAGTCATCACATGGATGTGTGGCAGCGATACAGCAGATTAAAAATCAACTGTTTCGCTCCCTGGGTCTGGTTTTCTCTCTATGCCTCTGGACAGTTCAGTCCATATGGTTTTATATAGTTCTCTCTCCCCTGGGCTAGTTCCATTCTATACACTTCTCGTTCTCACAGGAACAGAGGGCTGTTTGTGATCCAGAGCCAGGCTGACTTTCCATGCCCATCTCCATCCCTGTGTCCATCCCTGTGTCCATCCCTGTGCCCATCTCCATCCCTGTGCCCATCTCCATCCCTGTGTCCATCCCTGTGTCCATCCCTGTGCCCATCTCCATCCCTGTGCCCATCTCCATCCCTGTGTCCATCCCTGTGCCCATCTCCATCCCTGTGCCCATCTCCATCCCTGTGTCCATCCCTGTGCCCATCTCCATCCCTGAGTCCATCCCTGTGCCCATCTCCATCCCTGTGTCCATCCCTGTGCCCATCTCCATCCCTGTGTCCATCCCTGTGCCC